>NW_023340095.1:11900832-11916270 GCF_004916995.1 Morone saxatilis | reverse complement strand
CAACATTTTTGTATGCAAGTCATTCTCATGCGCTACATTAACCGGATTGCAGCAGGTTTGACCATTCAGCTGCTCAGAAAGGCACTTTTTCTCTTTGTAGCGAGGACCCCATTTCCTGCAACCACTCAACGGCTTCAGTTTTTTCCACCATCAAATCCGCTCTCCGCTCAGTTTCTTTGGTACTGCAAGTGAGAACAGACTCATGAAGTTGTTGCATATTACCAGAGAGATGTGCCACGAGGCTGGTGACTGTGCTTCATTGAACATTTGTTTGATTTTTTTTATCATTTAAGTGTTGGGATGCAAAGTTAAAAGATGCATATTAATGCTGTTCATTGGCCAAAATGTTGTCAACTGTGTGACTATAAAGATGCAAGTTGAGTGACTTAATCTTTCTATTAGCCTTATGAAGAGGTACAATACAGCACTCACTGCACCGTCTGTGTCAGACTTATTAAGAAAAACCACTTAAATGCTGAATTTAAAATGGTTAGAATCCATCAAACTCATGGCAAACCCATAGTTTGTCATCATGCAACAACATTATCAGCATTGTAGTTGCACTGAACTGCATCATTGTTTATTTAAAGTTGCACTATTTAGTGGGAAACATTGGCTGAAAAATAGGAATATTGACATTAAATATGGTTTATCTAACTTATTTATTTCTATTTAACTTATAGTGTTATTATAGGAAATTTTGCATGAACTGACTTTTGTTTAATTAAGTTTAAATAATAAAAATTACATAAGGGATTTTTAAGAATGATATCAGGCCACGTTGATTTCAGAGCGCCCGGATAGCTCAGTCGGTAGAGCATCAGACTTTTAATCTGAGGGTCCAGGGTTCAAGTCCCTGTTCGGGCGTCAATGTTTTTGTTTTTGCAATATATAGAAAATGAGAGTTTTTTTAATTTATTATTCTTTTATTGTGACAACACAATGATACAACTAATGAATAACAGTTTGAGAGAATATGTTATTAACACGTGGATTTTGCGTGAGTTATGTATCATTTGAAATTAGCAGCTCAACATGTCAACTGTTGGTAATCTTAGCTTCAGTAGAAAGAAAACAGCACTCCTGGTAAACGTATGAGACAACTAAAGCCTAAAATTGACCCAAACCTGTGCCAAACATTAAACCATTTAATTTAAAGCTAGTCATTGAAGTGGAGCTGTTATTACACTCAGTGAGACCTCACATTATCCTGCTGTTGGAGTTGTTGTTTATGAAACAATCAAACTAATTTGGGGATTAAACTCACTCACAAACAAATAACAGTATCCCTGTAATTTACCTGAGATAATCATGGGTATTATCTTGGGACAGAGACAGGGGACACCTATAAAGCTAGGTGTTAGTACAGGTGAAATGGCAACACTGAAGACATATCTGACTGGCAAAGATGGAGCGGATTATCCTCTTGTGCGTGGTTTCCACCTGTATCTCGGCCATACATGCTCAGGTAAATATGCACGGGGCTGGAGTGGGACTGTAAGTTCAACAACAAACTGCAACAGGATTGCCTAAAAAGTGGTCTGTTTTTTTTATTGCAGAAGTTTTTATTCAGCCCAAAATGGGGCCCCATCGGCTTTAAAGGTAAATACAATTTGGATTTTATTTCAGCGTTAATGTAAGCGTGACCGTCTTAAAAACACGCACACTGACTAAAAAACTCTTTGTCGTTTTAAGAACGTGAAGAGCATGGCGATAGGACAGCAATGGATGAAATCATAAAAGCCAATGAGTTTCATGGTAAGTTGCAAACTATTTAATTATTTAGCATTTTGCACAAGATACTGCAGCAAATAAGCTCCTGTTGCACTATGTGGGATTGTTTAATTCCCCCCAAATTTCTGTCTCAGCTTCTCGAATGATAGACGGCACTACCAGTCTCAGAGAGGGAGACATTGCTGTTACTGCTGGAAGGCGTGCCAAAGTCTGCTTCGCTCGTAGCTGCCTCTGGTCTAAGTCAGTGGATGGACATGTCTATGTTGCATATATGCTCTCACCTGATTACTGTACGTACGTGTTCAATGCATAACATTACAGACCCATACTTGTTTGAGACTCACCAACTTTCTATTTGATGATTTATACAATTTACTCTGTCTAAACTTTTAAATGAACAGCCGAAACGGAGACAAAGCTGATAAAGAAAGGGATGGAAAACATAGAGAAAGGTACCTGTGTGCGGTTTGTTCCTCGGACTCACCAGCGAGACTACATCGACATCCAGCCAAAGTCTGGGTGAGGAAAGTTTGATCATGTTGGTTGTCTTTTATAGCAGTTTTTTAATGTTTGTTAGAAGTATGAGTTGAACTCAAATGGATAAACCTTTAATTTTGAATAATCCAGGTGTTGGTCCTACCTTGGTTCGCGTGGTGGAAGACAGACTGTGTCTCTCCAGAGCCCCAACTGCCTCCAGATTGGAGTGGTTTCCCATGAATTCATGCATGCCCTGGGCTTTGTGCACGAGCAGTCTCGCTTTGACCGGGACAACTATGTCACCATCATGTGGCCAAACATTTGGAGGGGTAATTTCAAAGGGGCAGGAAGGGGTGGGGCATTGGGGAATGAGATCTCCTCAAATGGTAAATTAAAGAATATTTATAACTACCATACCAAAGATGTAAAGTGCTTTACACATAGTACACAAAAAACAGCACAAATCTAAATTAAGGCTCATAAATATTAACTATAAAATGTTTTTGAATATCCAACAGATCGGGTGAGGAACTTTGAGAAATTCAAGACAGACAGTATGGACCTACCATACGACTATGCCTCAATCATGCACTTTGGGATGTAAGTGATAATTTGATGTAGATCACTCAGTATAGTTTAATGTGGCTTATGTATTATAATGAAATGTGTGCGTTTAGGTATGCCTACTCTCAAGATGGAGAGCCAACCATCGTTCCTAAAAACAGCAAGAACATAAAGCTGGGCCAGACTTCGACTCTCAGCCACATTGACAAGCTGAAAATCAACAAGCTTTATCAGTGTGGTCAGTACCAAAACAGAATCAACTAACCTCCATTATTTCAGAGCTAATAATGGTATAGATGACACTCTTTGTCAGATCTGTGATTCTCTCTGTCTCTCTCTGCAGGTGACGCGGATGATTACTAACCAAACTGAACTGATGTGAAACAGGAATGTACTGAAATCTAACATAATAAACTGATGCTAAATCATGGAGACAATTTAAATAAAGATTGATTCAAGCTTTCTATCAGCATTTCCTCGGTGTGCATGCTGTCCTGTGTGTTTTAAAGATCACGTAGCTGGCGTTGAGAAAGTGAGTCAGTATGATGGTGTTAAATTTTGTGTAGGAAAGATAAAGAACAATAGAGAGTTTGAATTTGTCATCCAAGTGTCCCTTTCCACTTAATATATACAACATAAGCAATTTAATGAATCAGCAAGAGATGACTTGAACTTGAAGAAAATATACTACTTGCACGCATGCTTTCATACATAATACTACAGTAAAATAAGGCTTTTGAAGATGACTAATACAATCACATTCACAATAGATAAAGGAGAAATAGTTTTATTCAGAGGAAGACTGAAGAAAACACTTACCTGAATTCTAGCTTGTGGAATGAAAAGACTTGAAGGCTTGAAAACCACGCACCCTTCAAAGACACTTGCAGTGACCATGGAGGCAAGATTTCCTCAACTGCCAACACTTTCCTCAGTCTTGCTCTTTAAATTGGCCCCTTGATAGGGATAAAAATGATATTTGGAGAAGGATAAGGTTTTGTTTTTATATATTTAACTATGTGACCAAATGATCGTTGTCAAGACAGTTATCAGCTATCACAAAATCACTGGTTGGCAGTACAGTCAGGCACAAATTGCTGGTCTGCTGGACTGGGTGGACGGTTATTCTCCCGGTCGCAACTGCTGAGTTGTAGCACGACCAACAGCAAAACACCTTTAAGTGTCTCATTTCTGAAAGTGCTGAATCGTAACACGCACTGCATTAAGTACAGGGCACGCGTGAAGGTCAACATCAGGACCACCTGTTACGGATCAGCAGTGGACTTGAGTAAATTACATATGGCGGATGATGAGGGGTCTTAATCGTGCTTCATCACAGAATATGTGCCCAATCAGTACGGAGCGCTGGAGGAGAAGTGGGTATATAGATATCAGAGGAGGTGAGGAGTTCATTTAGCTGTTGCTTTGAAAGACTGCAGATTGAAAAGGGTGTTACCAATCTGAAACACAAGAATGCATTCTACCATGATCCTTCTGGGTATCTTGTTTGGCTTGCTGACCCAGGCAGATACTCTACCTGTTAAGGTCAGTATCAAGAGAAATATTTTTGAGCAGATGCCCCTTTTTTTTTTTTTGCTCTTTGTCGTGCTTTGCAACATAAATGCACTTTTGTATTGCAGAATTCTACCGGAGTACATGAGGGGAAAGTAAGGTTGAAAAGGAAATACTCAGGTAGGCTCCTGGAAAAAAGTAACTTATACATGCATGTAAATAATATTTTTATGATAATTCTGATTGCGTAAAAAAAAAAATCTATTTGTTTTTGTGTTCAGATGAAATTACAGACCGTGATGAAATGAACACAATGGATCAAATCCTGTTAGTCAATAGGAGTGAGTAATTATATATAATGGAAGTGATTTTTTTTTTTTACTATACTGTAGGCTGGACTGAGGTAAATGTTTTTTCTCATCAGGGTTGCAATCCCCCAGAGGACTGTCATTCAGAGAGGGAGATATTGCCACCTCATACATACGGAGTGCCATAACCTGCCCTGGCAACGCCTGTCTGTGGCCTAAATCAATCGATGGATTTGTTTACGTGCCCTTCATCCTCTCTCCACTATATGGTATATATCCACAGATGTATGGAGGGATTGGGAGACCAAAGCTTTCTGTTTAACTCACATTTTGTTTTTGTTTTTTTACGGTAGACGACATGGACAGAATCACCATAGAAAATGGGATGCAGGACATTTCCTCTGGAACATGTATTAAATTTGTTCCCCGCACTCATGAAGGCAACTTCCTTGACATCCAGCCTAGATACGGGTGAGTGTGACTGCTACATGTGGCTTTTACGTGACTCTGTACACAATTCTTGTGCGGAGATTTTGCATTGTTATGATGACACATCATTTCTGTTCTGCACCCCAAGTTGTTGGTCGTTTCTGGGGCAGACTGGAGGAAGTCAGACCCTGTCGCTGCAGACTCCTGGGTGCATGTGGTCAGGAGTGGCTGCCCATGAGTTCATGCACGCCCTCGGCTTTGTACATGAGCAGTCTCGCTCAGACCGAGACCATTATGTCTCGATTGTGTGGAAAAACATCATTCCAGGTTAGGATGAATTATCACCACCCGACATCATGTTGCTGCAATCCCAGTCTTGGTTGGTTATGTCCCTTATCTTTATTGTTTTGACAGAACAAATGCATAACTTCAGGAAACAGGTGACAAACAATCTCAACAGTCCATATGACTACAGCTCTGTGATGCATTATGGAAGGTGAGCTGCTCTCTTCAGCAACATAATTATAGCTTTTGCGTGTGTTACTGGGGCGTCACAATACTGTTTACTTTGTGCATCTTTCATCCAGATACGCCTTCTCTGAGGATGGTGGACCAACAATAATCCCCAAACCAGATCCTTACATTCCCATTGGCCAGCGAGATGGGCCCAGTATGCTAGACCTTCATAAAATAAATGTCCTATATAACTGTGGTAGGTGAACTTACACATATACTGGCTGGAAAAAAATATTTCTTACATTAAAAATGATTGATTTATTTTCTTTCTGCTCCCCACTACAGGTGCCAACGAGTAACTGGAATCCAGGGTGTTACACTCATTTTCACACATGTTCTGTTAAAATCTCATCATGTCAGATGTGGAAAATGGTTCATTATAACTTCTGGTATAACTTTATAGCTATACCCTTTTTCTCTATTAGTTTTTTTTAATTATTATTACAAGTTCTAGTCTGCACTTTTAGATTGTGCTCAGTCAGTTCTGAGTACAATCTGCAATTAAAAGTGTGATACGGTGCAAATAAAGGGATGAGTAAGAGCTGAAAGCTGCATTTCTCTCTAATATCTACTATCAGCACTGTGATACATATTTATATGCCTGCCACTACCATTATCTGAATCAGTTTGTTCCATTTTCTGCGTCCTTCTCGGCTTCTGCTCACTTCAAATAAAGAAAATGCAACAGTAAGATTAAGGAATGGTCTGTTTTCTCACATCACACCTGATACTGCTTTCAGGTGAATTTCAGTCTGACAAGATTATTGTTTTCTGTTCAGATCTGCGTGAAAGTGACAGATCTCTTAACGTGCATTTACTCATGTACAATGATTTAGGGTTTTATTAAAACATAAACCTTCCACAGCACTGAACCCTATGAGTTTCAGGAATTTAAAATCAGACAAATGAAATGAAACAGAAACAAAGTCCCCTTGTGTTTGGGGTGTTTTTCTGTCCGAGGCATCAGTTTTCTGCTCTTCACTTGCTAAATACAGCTGCAGTGGTAGAGGAAAAAGAGGAAAGGCCAAGAAACACGGTAAAGAACAGATAACAGGAACAGGCCGCTCTGTGCTGGGGTGTTGATGGCATGCATTCATAGCTGCTGACAAGGTGTTAAAAAAAATCTTTCTTCTTGGCTTCCAGGTGAGAAAAAAACATGATGAAACAGTGGCTGGTAGAAGGGTACATCTTTTAAGAAATATTTCTTCATACTATAGTATGAAATACTATAATAATTTCATAAAATGCCCTTAAATATATACACTTAACAAAGTTGGTGTCTTATGTACAAATAAAAACATGCAGTTAGATTCTCCTTTTTCACAGCAACATGTTTTTTCTCTTGTACAGTGTTTATATTATATTATATTATATTATATTTTCATACTCTTACTGTCTTTATATCTGTTTTTTTTTCTCTGTCCCACTTGCTGCTGTAAGATTGGATATTTCACATTGTGGGACTATTAGAATCTTATCTTATTAAAGCCAGAATGGAAACATTGATTTCTTACAACTGAAATCATTTCTGCACCTTTTATAAAATATCCATGTCATATTATATCTTGCTGTCTCCTCTTCTACTGACACTCACTGGAATGGCAGACTGCAACTTTTTTGTTTAAAGCTAAAAGAAACTATATTAATGCAATCTGGGGGAAAAAAATGAAATTGCTTATTATGGTCATGTACCCCCTCAGCTATCATAACAAATATCCATACCCAGCGATGGGGATATGGGAAGGGGGTGTAGAGAGCACACACACACAACACACACACACACAACACACAACAACACACCACAAACACACACACACACACACGTAGCATAGACACATTGTAGATAGCTGGTTAGCTTTAAAAAAAATTAATCTGTCATTTCAATATAGCCAGTGTCACTCAAAATGAGCGAAAACGACAAAGGTTACGGCGGACGGGTACGTATGAGCTTTGTGGATGCTCTTATCGTACAGTTTTTATTTTATTGAGCTAAAGTTTTAATGAACGACTCGTTTGTCTGGAAGTGAAAGCAGTCAGTGTTGGCTGTCGTTAGCTAGCTAGCTCAACTCTCTCAGGGGGGAATACGCATCCGGAAATAATCATTTGTTATTATTATTTATGATTTATCATAGCATGCCGTTTTAATTTGCTTAAATGAGCAGTGTGCAGCACATTACTACGGTAACTAATAACACATAGCTGGCTGGCTAACGCTAGCTCGCAGATGGTAGCTGCAGGCCTCGTCTGTGTTGTTGTTACTGAAAGCAGAAAACACGATGCAAACTTCAGTCAGACAGCTAAACCTGCTCTTAAAACTGTGCACAGTCAAGGTTTCTTTAATGTGCATCGTTAACATTAAGTGTGTATCCAGTTTAATGTCAGCTGTGTGGGCTTAAAGCGTTGTTAAAGCGGGCAGATGTGTTAAAACACCTTGAATAAATATATTATATATATTATATATATTATATGTAGCTGTGCAGACGGACTGTGTGCAGAAACCTAGATAACCTGAAGGAAATATAGTTTTCTATGTCGACATTAGCTTCATTCTGCAGATGAAATTGATTTAACAGTTTTTAATTTTGTATTTGTTTTATGCATTTTGAGACAGTAAACAATATCTCGATTGAGTGATGTGAATTTACGTTTGCTAAAATTAATTATTACAATATTATTATTATTATGATTTCTCATTTTGGGCGTGGTAACTTGTGTAACTCGAAACGACATAATGGTGTTAATCATTGTGGCCCTGTTTGATTTTTAAAACGAACGACCTCAAGATTTCTGCTTATTCATCTGCATTAACTTGCACATGTTATATCTTAGCAACACAGTGGTACCAAAAACCTGTTTATATGTTTAATAAAACAATTTACTGTGGATTAAAAACCCCATATACTGGTCTTTGACTTATTTTGTTTCTGTATGTATCTGGACGGGGTGCTTGTTTTGTGTTAAAATAATCAATAATCAACTTCACAGTGTGATAATCTACAGAACATGTTGTAATTTAGTCTATCACAAGTACATGGAGGCAGTTTTCTCTAGAATATAGCTGCACAGTTTATTCAGTCATTTTTATATAATTATGTGGCTTACACCCATGATTTTTTTGTTTTTGTTTAATTAAGTGAACAATACAAGGCCACAATGAGTATATGTTTATGTGTTTTATGTTTTGGTATATCTACAGCTTTGTGCTGAAGATCAGTGCTAATGATGCAAGTCAATACAAATGAGTGGCAGCATCTTGAGGTCGTTTGGGGGCTGCCTTAAGTCTAGATTTATTCAATTTTGAGTTGGTATCATTCACATTCAGTGGTATGCACTTTTATGCCTTAGAGGCCACTTTACAGAAATTATGTCAGTAGGATTTAAGAAGGAACACAATGTATTAAAAATGAAAATAATATTCAATTTAATTATTTTATACCTTATTGTGAATATGAATGGTAGAATAATCCTGATGCAGGCAACCTTGTGTGTCTGACATCCTACTAAAGTGTTAAGATACATACAACCAGAATGTAAAATATTAGATGAATGTGTGTTCATATGTTTTGGCGTCATCTTTCTTTATTAATGTTAACTTAAGATGCTTCAGAGACTTCTAACTGAAAGTGGCCCATAGGACATAACAGTGAATGTAGAACCACTGAAAGTGAAATATTTATACAACTAATATTTAATATTTGTATTATGTGGTCTTAAACATTCCCATGCATGTCATAAAATCGTAATAACACATTAAAAGTTGAATGAGGGTGCAGTTTTAATTGCAGTCATATATTCTTCATCCTTTTCTTTTTCATAAAGGTTAAGGTTGGACGAAGAAAATACGGAAGAAGTCTCATGTCTACTTTATTTTCAATAATATGAAGCTCAGATGTGTGAAGCTGAATTGTTGAATGCATGCTAAAACATGAGGAGGGAAGAAGTATGGGCAGTGTGTGAGATGGGGGAAGTAAGAAGAAGTAAGACAATTGAAGAAAGAAGAATAATGTGAAGTAATGAAGTTACAGAAATGAAGTTAAGGAAGTAATCTGGATAAGGTCACTGTGCTAAGTAATTTTATGGTCTGTTTGTCAAATGCGTGCATGTTCTTGTTATTGAATACAACACACACATTAGTTTAAATCATTACAATTTTTACACAACTGACAAATTTCTGTTTTTAATCACGTAAACAAATGTATTGATTAATGTAATCATATTGATGTCATATTATCCATGGCTACAAAACCCTGCATTCCTAATCCACACTCCTAGATTTTGCTCTTTTCTGTGCTTTTCACAGGATAGTTTTCATTCTTTACTACATATAAATATTCAGGCAAATTTCTCCATTTGTCCTGGTGCTGATAAGAGGCGTGTTGGTGTGTGTGTGGTTCGTTCAGGAGTCTCGCTCTGCATCCAGGAGCGTGAGTCCACGGGGCTCAGGGAAGTCTGCAAGCCGCTCCCCGGCTCGCTCGCCTGCCCGTTCAAAAGAAGGGTCCCGCCACTCCCGCTCTAAGTCTCGATCTCGGTCCAGGTCGAAGTCTGGGTGAGTTAAATTCTGGAAATGTAGATGCTTGTCTCGTCTTTTGAAGCTGATGCAGAGCAATTTGGTGTGAGTGACCGTAGAACCAAAGTGAATGGAGTGTTTTGTTTGCACAGGTCCCATTCCCACCGTGGCTCACGCAGACACTATAGCCGATCTCGCTCCCGCTCAAGGTCCTATCGCCGTCGATCTCACAGTAGGTCCTACAGTGGAGAGCGCCGGCGCAGGAGCCATAGCCGCTCACCGATGTCCAACCGCCGCAGGCACATCGGCAACCGTGTAAGTACTCAATGGCCCTTGTGGGTACAATGTTCTAAAAGTCAATAAGCTTTGCCTGAGTTCATCCTTCATATTATATTATTTATCCTTATAATCTTTATTTACTAATAAAGGAACTTCATTTTGTTGAGTATGAAGGAGTCAAATGGTTTGTTACATCAAAGTGTATGATCATACCAGAACCTTAATAGCTTTAAAATTGCAGGCTAATCCAGATCCGAACTGTTGCCTGGGAGTGTTTGGCCTGAGCTTGTACACCACAGAGAGGGATCTGAGGGAAGTCTTCTCTAAATATGGCCCCCTGGCGGATGTCTCTATTGTGTATGACCAGCAGTCAAGGCGCTCCAGGGGCTTCGCTTTTGTTTACTTCGAGAACAAAGATGACGCTAAAGAGGTATAAGAATATGAGTTGACAAATGCTCCTTTCAGACCTGTTTTTGTGTTTTCTGGGTCTTTAGAGGTCATTTATATGTTTGTTCACTGTCAGGCAAAGGAACGAGCCAATGGCATGGAGCTGGATGGTCGTAGGATCAGGGTGGACTTCTCCATTACAAAAAGACCTCACACCCCAACCCCTGGAATCTACATGGGCCGACCCACATAGTAAGCCATCTGAAACAGTGTTTCATTAGACAGGTAAAACAAAACCCAGTGCCTCCACTTAGTAAATAAGATCTGATTGTTTGTTTAGGTGTTTTTAGTATAAATTGTAGATCTAACCCATCAAAGATAAAGACAAATGCTTATCTTTGTTAAGCAACAAAAAGAATAGAGACAAGATCTGGTAACAGTGGTCTTGAATCAATTGGTTACCCTTTAATTCACTTTAATGTGTGTGTAACTTTAGGAGAATTTAATACCGGAATGGGATATTAATATCTATAAGTATGTTTTCATCAGTTTATAATCACCTGGAAATTCGACTAGTTATGTTTTCGTTGCCTTTTATATCTACAAGGTCACCGATTATGGATGTCTCCATGTTGAACCACTGGTTTTCTACAGTAGCCCAGAGCAGACAAACCAAACACTGGCTCTAGATAGGGGCATTTGTATGTTTTCCAGCCATCATACTTTCTCCTTTGTGCTGGGAAGTGGAGGGTGATGCAGTCTGAAACTACATCGCTAGATGCCACCATATCCTACACACTGGTCTTCTAAATAAAGTGACAAATGTAGCTGTGTAATTATAAAAGAGTAGCATCAGAGGTGGGTAATCACTTCCTCCAGAGCTGTAATGTCACGACATACTCAGAGACAGAAATTGCTGACTGTTGTCAGGTAGAAATAACACTACATTAGGTGAAAGAGAGGAGCCGTTAAATGGAGTTGTCTTCTTAAATTAAATTGAAATTGTAAAAATAAATTAATTTAATTGTGAAATAGGAAACCTAAACTAAATGTAATCTTCGTATCGTCCTCTGTGTAGTGGTGGAGGTGGTCCAAGTGGTCCTCGACGCTACTCGCGTGACTACGACCGTGGATATGACCGCGGATACGACAGAGGCGGCTATGATCGCTATGACGACAGGGACTACTACAGATCATACAGGTGATTGTCTCAGTGTTACAGCAGTAATCCTGCACATTGTGGTATCGTAGTGCCCTGTTCAGTGTTTTTTAAAATACCCTCGAAAGAAAACTGTTAATATTGTCTTGTTTCAGAAGGCGATCTCCTTCACCATACTACAGAGGGGCTTACAGGTCTAGGTCCAGATCACGGTCTTATTCTCCCCGTGAGTCCTTCTCATGAACTTTCACTGATGCATCAAAAAGTGGTTGCAATGTGTTTGGGTTCATCTAATGACTCTTGCTTTGTTTCACAGGTCGCTATTGAGTGTTTCTGTCAAGCCCCTCCTCTTCCCAAGCACAGACAGGAAATGTTTCTGAGTGGTATGATTGATTTCGGAATAGATCTTCTTTCTTCTGTTTGCTATTGTACATTAGCAGTAAATGTATACTAATATCAGTTGTGAAGCAGTGTCATTTGACATGAATCAAGCTGCCCCCCCCCCTAATTTTAAATGTACAGGCAACATCTGCCGTAAATTATATATAAATGTTTTAATTTTTTTTTGTATACAAATGGAGTGAAAATTAATCTTGGAACAGATTAAAAGGGAGATGCACTTTTTCATTTTGACTCATGTCCTTCCTTACAGACAAGGGTGTATTAAAGCCTTTATCTTATCGCGTTGCTGTGTGCTCATTTTTTAACAGATTCTTTAGTTCTCTCAGCTTTAATAATTAAATCGAATTGGAGGGCTGCTGTTAAACTGTCGAATCAGCAAGTAAATGAATGGTGACAAATGACTAAATGTATCCAAGCTACCAGTTAAGCATTTGTAAATCATAACATAACTACCTGGAAACAGCACATTGCTAAATATTAACTTTTAACACGATTTATTTAACTGAACTGCGTTAGTAAAGTTCCAGCTCATCTAATAACCCCTGGGAGAATATTAAGAAAGATACGTATTACCTTATCCTGGTTCCATATCTTTTAATCTTTACCCACATCCTCTCCGAATTTCTCAGCAGTTTAAATAATAATGATTGGTAATTCAGTTTAATTATTGGGCTATATATTTATATTTACTATATATTCCCCTGAATGGAAGCTATAAATCTGTAGTGTAAATGCTGATGCTTATCAGTCAGACGGGCACAAGTTTAAACCAGTCTTTGAACAAATTAAAGAAGATGACCATTCCATTAGTAAATGCAGCTCAACAAGTACATTTCAGTACTCTGTCTTTAAACTACCACTCAACATGTGCAAAGAACTGCCAGGCAGAATCTGTGAGGCAAGTAAGTCCCACATCTACCCCTACTGGCCGCAAAGGGGACCAAACTTGTTCCAGCGTCCATGATAGACAGCTTAGTACAACATGATCAACTGTGTGTACTTACTGGAATGTTAGTTTATTGTAATTTATCCATTTTTTCTATTGGTGGGGGAAAAAAAGCTCAACTTCAATTTAAAGAAATGCGTTAAACGTAGGCTTTAATGGCCGACTTGCTTTATTTGTGTGTATATATATATATATAGTACATATACAATATAAATTCTCACTTTCCTCTAGTGAGCTCAAACCATGCAGATATTTTTGTTGTATTTCTCCAGGATTTCATTTGTGGTGCTCACAGCATTGAAAATGTTTTTTTTTTTTTTTTGTAATTTGAGTGAACTAACCTTTTAAATACAAGTATAATAGTATTAGCAATTATAAAGGTGTTTTGCTTACTTATACAGTAATATACATCACACTGCCAGTTTATTATGTACACGTAGCCAAAACAAATGCAGTCTTCCAATAAATCCTCCTTTTCATGAAGGTTATAATTCTGTTTTTGTTGAAACTGTTTTATAGAGGTGGTGATTCAACTGCGTGCTCATTTTGGAGGATGCCGTTTGCGGTGCTGGTAAACTGTATTGCGTTATACTAACAGGTGTTTCTATTATTCTGTCTGTGTCATTTATATCAACAAGGGTAGATTAAATAACAAACGGCTCTGTATAATGCAATAGGTTTCAACAGCACTGCAAACTACATCCTCTAAAAATGATCTGAACATTGAATCAACACCTCTATAAAACTGAGCATTATAATATCACTTCATTATTGATGAAGTGGGGATTTATTGCAGGACTGTTGTGTTACACTGCATTAGGTTTAGCTCAGTGTACCAGATATTGAATCTTATAGTTTTTTTTTAGGTCATGTTTTGCATGTTAATAAAATAAAATAGAAAGATAACACGAAACAATAATTTAAAGTCCAGTTCCTCAAAACTGTATTTGTGTGCAATACCTAAGTAAATAGTTACTTCACACTTTGGTTTATTGCACAAAATAAGAGAGAAATGGACCTTTGAGGCAGTCTAGATATTAATAGGAATGTGTTAACCTGTAGTAGTACCCTGTTTTATGCCAAGGGATATAACCAGTACGACCAGAAATTCAGAAGGAGTACGTAAGCTTTAATTTTAACTTCAGTTGAAATCTAGTTTTACTGAATGTAGTTATAGGTTGTTTTAATTCACTGGTATTTCTTATGTTTTGGTAATCAGCATTGGTTGATTATAGACGAAATAAATTGAATCTTAAAGGAGTTTTTTTCTGTTAAAAAAAAAAACTTGAAGGTATTTGAAATAATTAATACAGTAAATAAGATGAATCAGGTACTCCAAAGTTCTTCCAGAGTGTCCAGATAGAGGGGAAAGTGGGAATACCAATGAAAAGACACCAGTCACACAGCTGACCACACCTTGGAAACTACATGAGCCGATTTATTTCCCTCTTCCACCACAAGTCTACATGTACAGTATGTGTGTGTGTTGTTTGTTTTGGTCAGCAGGTCCCTCGGTGTTCCCTAAATGTCACATCCCCTCCAGTTCCTGTTCATTTTCCTTTTTCTGAGTGGAAATCATTTCGTGTGTCAGCATATAAAGACCAAATCCGGCATAACATGTTAACAGGAAGAGATGTAAACAAATCCTGAGTGTGTGGTCATATTCTTTATCTGCTTTGTGTTTATCCACTTAGAAAAGGGGGGGGGGGGGGGCGGGGGGGAAGTAAACTGCTATGTAAAATGATAAAAGTAGTAACAAAGTTACATGCTGCAGTCCGATAGTGTTTAATGTGTTTAATCCATACATCCGACGCAAAGCAACATATAATGATTCAGAGCCGAACACCACAAATGAATGGGCCATTTATTTGAAACCCTTTGAGTGAGTCTCAGCTGGCAGCAGTCATAGTGCCTCGCAACAACTGTGTTAGCATGGTCATCAGGAATAGTAACTAAAGAGCTTGTTTTGTAAATAGAGCCACAGCTTGGACATTCCTCTGGTTCACACACTTGACGTAAAACAAGGAGAGGAATGGTCACCTCCTGCCTGCTGGCACTCTTCCACTACAGGGTGAGTAATGTTCCCAGGCACAGGCGAGTCACATGTAGAAACACTCAAGTGCTTTAGGCAAAAGGCTCCTCCCCTTGGTAACTAGTGTAGTACAAACTACACATCCATGCATCAGCACTGCAGTTCCCCCCCCTTTCCTTCACCATG
>NW_023340095.1:11890884-11900732 GCF_004916995.1 Morone saxatilis | reverse complement strand
ATTTTTCTATTTCATTTTATTTTTTATTTTTTTTTCTACTTCTTTTGAATATCGCCACTATCTCTCTCTCGCTCACTCTTTAAGATCTGATACCCCCTTCGAGATTTTTTCCCCTTTCAGACCATGAACAAACTATATGTTGGGAATTTAAGTCCTTCGGTCACTGTCGAGGACTTGAAGCAGCTCTTTGGGGAGAGGAAGCTGCCAGTGGCCGACCAGGTCCTACTGAAATCCGGCTATGCTTTTGTGGACTTCCCCGACCAGAACTCGGCCATAAAGGCTATAGAGACTCTTTCTGGTAAGTGTGGATTTGATAAGTGATGCTGCTGCTGGTGACAGGAAAAATTCACAGCGGGTCAAACTGCAAGATCAGGTTAAAAACACAATAGCTCAGCGTGTCCGTAAATGTGAAATATGAATCATTGCTTGTGTTATTATTAGTCTTCTTTTTGTTGTTTTTCTGCTGCTCGGGACAGTGTTTTTTTGTTGTTGTAGCGATCACATCCGTGTGCCATCAGAGTTTAGATGAACGCTCAGCAATGCACGCTCCAACAAAAATTGGATAAATGATCGATCCCAGGACACACTCGGGGCTTTAGTGCCCGTTCGCCTAAAGAAAACACGAGCAGTCGTAACGCTATTAACGCGCACAATAACCTATATTTTGGAGATTCCGATAGTGTGGGGCGCTACTTTGCAATCACCCACTGGAATGTATGGGATGGTCTGATGGTTCGGGTAGGCATAATTATTTTTCACTTATTTTTTATCTTGATTTTATTGAAGAGAGCAGAGCGACGCGAGCGCGGAAAACGTGTCAGATCCATGTTCCTCTGATGTCTGGGTATGTTTTTACGAGGTGTCTTGGAGGTGGGTCATGGGGGTCCGGAGGAAAGAGCTAATAAACAGGTAGCTGAGGGGGGACGAGGTGAGACGCTAATTCCGTGCTGCGCCAGGCCACTCTATAATAGTAACGAAAACCCGTGTTCAAGCTCCGCCGAGGAGCGCTTCAAATTCAACCCCCTCGGCTGGGTCAACACGGGGGGAATTAAGAAACACCTACCTAGAATAGAAAGAGTACAAGCCATTCTCCTTTTCAAAACCATCTCTTCTTTTGATGTTGCATTCTTTACTGAGAGCAAGGAGAGAAGAGGAAAAAAAAAAAAGAAAAAAAAAACACCCCTCATTGCACTGTGAGGGTTGTGGGAGTGGAAAGCATGGCTGCCCATTTCCCTCATAGTATAAAAGCTTTATCATGCTTTATTTTTGGCGCCGATTTCCCCTCATTTGTGACCCCCTCGAAATGTCCCCAGTGGGGTTGTTTTTAATGTAAACATGCTCGGTTTTATCCGCCGCCGTGCGCCCGGCGGTGGAGTACTTTTTGGTGAGGGGTTGGCTGTTTGAATGGGGACGCACCTACTTGGAGAAGTGATTCAAAGTGTTGCTGTAAAGGCCTACCAGCTTGCATTGTTACTTTCATGACACGCAGCTAATGTTACACTATCAACTTTCGTCCCTACAGGTAAAGTTGAATTACACGGAAAGGTGATAGAGGTAGACTACTCTGTTCCCAAAAAACTAAGGTAGGCCTACAATCTGACACACACACACACACACTCTCTCTCTCTCTCGCTCACACACACACTAACACACACATTGTGTCCCACGCCTATACTGTGCCCCATGGCAGACTGTGACCTGTAGGCTTCCGCTGTGAAATATAGCACGCAGATTTCCTCTCTTTTCTCTGCTTCTGTGTGTGATTTGAAGCAAAAGGCTGCTGCTGTTTTATTTCCTGGCGATGGAAACGTAATTGCATGGCGATTAAACAAAAGAAAGAGAGCGACAAAGAAACAGTTTAGTCTCCAAACACCCGCAGAAACACACGGTGGCTGCAGCCATATCGCGTGATCTGCAGCAAAGGGCCTGTCCCGCTGCTCAACGTGGACACACACACACACACAGTGCATACACGTAATAATTGCATCCTAATTGAATCTCTCATATAGACTGTAGTGGAACTTTAACACGGGCTGCTGCGCATGCTGGGATTGTTGTTGTTTTTTCCCTCCCCTATATGAAAGCGATAAAGTTAGGTTTCATTATTGGCTGTAACACTGCAATGCACGGTACGTTGCATACCAATCAGCTGAGCCTCTCCTCTGGTTTACTATATGTGTGTGTGTGTGTATGTATGCCAGAAACACAAATTGTATAGGAGTATGTGTGTGTGTGTGTGTGTGCGAAGAAAGCGTGGGTCGAAGGTTTGCGAGCTGATCTATAGGTCAACCCTGAACTCCAAAACCACGAGATCACAGTTGTATTATGTGCTTCTGTATCAAACTGCACACGCAGGAAACCCAATATGTATACGAGCTTTTAATTGCGTGGAAATAACAATTGAACAGGCAGTTTTATGTGCGTAATGCGAAATAAAGTCATCCGTCTGGTTTTGCAGCACATACACTCCCAACACGTATAGATCCACACCTTGTTCTCTTTTTTATTACCACAATGCCTTTAGCTATAGGGAAACACTACCTTGCGTGACAGAAAGGTAAATATTCAAGCCCCTTGTGGAGGAACACGTGACCCATACTTTATGCGCTTCCAGCATAGTCCTCCCCCTTCAGTGCAGACTACACTTTCCTGCATTACAGCCTCGCTTTTTTTTCCTTTTTTTTTTGCTGAGCCACACTCTAGAGAGAATATGTATGTTAGAAAATGTCTAATGATCGAGCTGCTGTGTTATCCCCTCGCTTTTTGGCTCGATTTGAAAGCGTTTATGTGAGCTGCAAAGGCGCAACATGGTGTAGAAAAAGCCCTGCGCCACTCCCCACAGTTAATGTGCACGTAGGCCATTGCAATGTTGGAGAGCCTCATAATGGCTGCCATGATGGCCCTGCACACTGCACGGCTATAGGCGGAATCAGATGGGGAGCTGGATTTCCATACATGTGCCTGTATGTGTCCAATCGGCTGCGTGCAGAGCTGCTGGACGTGTGTGCATGTTCTGAACAGGCCCTTTAAAGCTAAAAAACCTTCGCTTATGAGGGGAGGTCGACGTGAGTGCAGCGTAAAGGACACGTACAGGTGTTCATTTTGAAAACACGCAGGGAATCAGTGGGAACTGGGCAAAATCACGTGTGTGTGGAGCTGGGTTGTTTGTTCACACCGTTTTTTAAGTGATTTAGGCTTTACCCACGGTGCTAATTTAATTTAATGTTAAAACATCAAGCAGTTGTTTGTCTAGAGTTTCTGTCTTTTATTGCTGAAACGTTTACATGAATTATTTTTAAAAGCTAAAGCTTAAAAATGCGTATTTGTGTCCAGAAGTGTAGAATGTATTTGTGGTCATTTTCAATCTTTTTAATATATAATTTTAATCTATTCCATTAGTCTCATTTATATTGAGAAATAACATCTATATTTAATAATAAAGGATTAGAATGGTGTTATTTTATTTCTAAATCCTGTATTCAGATAATACTAATAATAATTGTAACTTTTGTTATGGATTTGATTTTTAAATATATATTCCTATAGTGAGTTAAAGAGGCTTGAGGAGTGAACCAATCACCAGTTTGTGTCATGTAGGAAGCTTTGTGTGAGCTCATCTGAAGGCCTGCTGGCATTTCTTGGTTTTGTGAGGCTGCTGTAGTTTCAGCTGCTGTTTGCTGTGTGTTCTGTTTGTTTATATATTTCAGTTGTGTTTTGTTGTCTAATGTCTTCATTGTGCAAATAGCCACGGTGAGATTAACAATTAAATTATATCTATTTTTGAGCACTGAAATTATGGTTGTTTATTATGTTGTCTTTGTAATAACACGTTGTTTGCTAATGAGTTTATTCTCTTAAAGAGTGGGCCTTTTTAAATGCAATTTTGAATAACCTAGAAAAGACAAAGCCATGAGTTGTTGTAGTTTTGCTGTGCTTTTTGTGATTTAAATGTTATTTCACTTACTGTCATTTTATATTTTGATATTTCAAATTTGCTCAAAAGTGTCAACTTTCATATTATTTAGATATAAGTAATTTCAGCAGAAGTAAACTAGATTTTTGATTTTATCTGTAAAAGCTTTTAAAGTTTATTGTCATGGAAAATACAGAATAATTAGATGTACTGTATCTGCCATAAATTCAAATAGAGTTTTAGTAATTATTAAGGTAATTTTTATTAAAATGATAGATTTGATCAGTGTTATAATAATGTAGATTACTTGATATTAATTTATCCTGGATTTCAGTGCTGAGACAACTGTCATTTTAAATTAATTAACTATTTTTCAATTAGTGAGCAACACATTTTTCTGACACATGTTATTTAATTATTAATATCACCTGAGCTTGTTATGTAATTGTAGTTTTAAAATAGAAACTGTTAAATCATTTGATGGTGAAATAATCAATACAAACAAAACTTATGAAAGATCAGAGAAAATAAATAGATTTAGGTAGAATGATTATTAATAATTCTTTAATTTATATCGTCTAAATTTGATTGGAAGAATGGGAATTAGTTTGATAAGAGAATTAAGTTTATTCGCTCAAACCTAAATATCTTTCTTGCAATTTGTTAATGTATTTTCTTAATGGTGTCTTATTTTGATAGCAGAAATCAGAAAACTATTTTTCTCATCCTTGTTAAGTTTCTTTGTTAGATAAAGCATGTGGCTTCACTCTCCGCTCATGCAACACATGAGGAAACAGAGTGTGACTTAGTGATAATTGATATTTGTGCTACATGAATGATATGCAGTGTTGTTTCACTATCAAATAGATGGTGAAGGTGTGGACAGAGCGACTAACATGATCTCTTGCTTGTTGTTGTGAGAGAAACGCATTTAAAGCTGTCTTCCTGAAATAAAGAGGTATAGGGGTTTGTTTACTTGCCTGTATAGTGAGAAACCCTGACTTTCCTCCTGCTAATTATCTCTCTACACCTTTGAATTAACCTTGAGTGAAAATGTGCTCAAATAAACAGGCGATGAATTGGTGATTGAGTGCTAACTCTTGTGTTACACTTCATTAGGCTGTGTCACAATAAACTCCGGTTGAACTGTTTGCGTGCCCCTTTGTATAAATCTAAGTTTGCAGCTTAATGTTGTTTGATAAAAACTACATTGATCACAAGACCTTTTTTCTTTACAAAAAGCATACAAACCAGGACTTGGGTGTAAACATCTGCATTGCACCACAGTGGTGCACATGCAGATGTGTGTGTTGGGTTGTCAGTGCACACTGAGTCACAACAGTGAAATACTATAGCCATCAGTTGATCCACTCTGAATCCATTAATACTCCCCAGTTGATCCTGGGTGCAGGGGAAGCTCTCCAATTCAGTCTCCGGTTTTGTCCGGAGTGATAGCAGGAGGTGATGCACTGCTCCCCTCTAAAGCCACATCCACTGCACCCACCTCCTGACACCTCATGTCTCCCCTCACCTGTCTGTGAGGAGGGATCGCACAGTGTGATCTGTTCTGGGAGTTGATGCGCAGGTTGTCCCTCCACTATGCTCATTTTCTGTCTTAAAGACCATTTCTTTGGTGTCTTTTTAACCTACGGTTGGTCTGTCTCAGGCTTTTTACGTATGAAGGGTGAAGAAGAGATTATTTTTCATGTTGTAGAACAATTTAGCTTTGACTGAGCCCCTGCTTATGATGTGTGAAAAAATAATGCCAAATGAGATAGTTCTTCATTAGCACTTCCAGAAATAATTACTATATACTTGTCATGTATTAGCGAAAGGCTTTTAATTCGAGTGTGTTCAAGCCACTGCATTTATATTTCAGCCCCTCTCCCAACGCTGCTAAATTTGTATAGCAATTATTAACTTTTTTATGAAAGTGGAGTAGGGTATTTTACTCCTGAAGTGATAACAGACTTGCTAGTGCAACAGAGTATATAGCTTAAGGGAGCGTCTAGATAAGATGTGAGAGCATTGTAAATTTATTGTGTGTGTGTGTATCAGAGCTGTGGGATCGCTGTTAAAGCTTCCCGAGAGTTGGAATCTTCTTCTCCTTTTTTTTTCTTTTTAAACACACACTTGCATGTGTATCACAGCAGCAGCAACTGTAGAGATTTACTTCTTGGTAAGCTGTCATTCACATTCCTCTCCAACCTGTTGCATGACTAATATGTTGCTGCAGCATTACGCTCATTACAACCAGGAGTTAAGTAATCAGCCAGACGACTCTCAGGAGCAGCAGTGAGGAGGTGTGGAAGGTGTGGCCGGGATGGGGAGGACTGCATTTTTCTGTAAATACGAAACCACCGAAATATACTGGAGATGAGAAAAGTAAAACAGGAGTGGATGGTTTCACGTGAGGGAAAGTGACTGGAGTAGCGTTGTGTTTAGTCAGTGACACATAGGAGTCTGAGTTGAGAACCACCATTCATCCAGCGGGAGATGAATGGGGCGCCTTCTTCTTCTGCCTGTGTTATTATTTGTGACCTCACCATTACACATTATCTCTCACTAGTTCTTATTATTGAATAATGAGAGTAACGGCGAGACAGGCTGTGGTAGAAGTAAAATAAACCCTCATTGATTAGAGATGAGAGGCATAAAGTCTCCTTGAACTGAGCCGCTGAGTCTTCTGTCTGCAAGAGAATGTGTCACTGATGTTTTCTCATTGGCTTCTGTTGGTTGAAAATGAAAGGAAAAGTTGAATTTCAACACACATTAGTATTGAATTTATAGTTAAGAATAGTTTATTAAAAATATTGTTTCATATATAGACCAAAATATATTTCAACAGCAGCTTTTTCATTTGCCTGATTTCCTTTCCTCACACACCTGTCTGCCAGGTGTGTATTAGACAACTCTTAGTTTGCTGTTTGTACAAAATTAAAGTGTGACAACCATAACAATCCTCTACCAGTATAGACCAACCAAAAACAGTTGTTTTGAGCAGATGTTTGAGGATGCTGTTTTGCTAAGCAGGGTTTGATGAATTTCTGGAAATCTTAAATGTGCTGCGTGTGAATATTTAATGAATTGTAAACCTTGATTATGAGTAGTGCAGTTTGTACTCAAGTTCTTTTTTGGGGCAAGTAATTTGAAGATGTAACAGCTGCTCTGTCTCTCCTTCATTTTATATGTCCCTCTGTTGCTCAGTCTGTCCCTCTTATGTGTTTGCAGCATGTTTAAAGTTATATATATATATATATATATTTATGTTCATACACAGCTCGAGACAGACATTGGAGAAACAGAAAAGCTGTGGTGAATCACAGATGAAAGCTACATGCTGGATGTAAACTTAAGTGTTTCTCACCCCTCCGTGTGCCAGTGCTCCCAGTGGGCACCCAAGGGTGTGGTCTTCATGGAAGGTTCGGCAGCTGAGGCGCATAGCAGGTGGCATTTCTCACACAGGCAGACCCCGTCCTTGTCCCATTTCAACACCATATAACCCCACTGCCCCTGCTGGAACTTTTAAAGCTCTGATGGGTCTTGAACAGGTGAAATGAATATGGCGGAAACTCCCAACAGCCAATCAGAGTGAGCCAGGGGCCATAACACTGACATGTAGCCAATCCTATGCAAGTGGGTCGAGTGGTAGGGATCGAGGCTCACGAAGAGGCTCTGTGACTAAGCCTTGAGCTGGGAATGCTGTTGGCCTGAAGCTTCACCCAGGTCAAATGGTCTTCTTAATCTCTTCTGTCGGACCTTTGCCCCTCGTGCATTTCTCAGTCTCTTATCTCACTTTTAATGTTACAGCCAGAGGTGGGGCCTTGGGGGTAGCCGGAGGTGGCACTGGCCACCCCTCAAACCTTATTGCCCCCCTCCCCTTGGGGCCCACCTACCAGAGTCAGAAGGTGATAGGTAGTTGGCTTAGTATTATGGATGGATTACTGAACGGCATAGTTCTTGTTGGAAAGCCAATCAAATGCCTGCAACAAAGCATAAAGTCACAACAAGGCAACACAAATTGACCACAAACAGACACAAAATCACTGCTTAGACATGCAAAATGGCTGCAAACACAAAACAACCATAAAGAGACAACAATGACAGAGATAAAAAAAACAACCACAGACACGCGCAATGACCACAATGAGTCAGTTATGACCACAAAGACGCAAAATCCCTACAAAAAGATGCAAAATGACCAGACAATTTGTATCTGAGTCAAGGGACCCTTTTTCTCATGATCTGTCGAGTAGCAGTTATTTACTGCTATTGTATCACATTAGGACTTTTATTTGGTATTAATTTATTACACTAAACAAACAATGTTACTATTAATGTACATTTTATTATTGCCAAGAACCAGGGCTTTAACTGTGACTCAGTGCTCCAATGGGCAGACCCAGTGCGCTTAAGGCAGGGCCCTGCTTGACCTCATGTTTGTAATGAAACTGTTTTCAGTTGCAGTAACTTGAAATGTTGGTGTTTTACTGAACTTCCGTAACGTAACCTTGTCCAAAGTAAGCCTAAAGGGTAACTACATCCTCAATTTCTGCTAGAGCCCTCTCCTCCAGCATATTTAAAACTGCAGCAGAAGAGTTAGGGGGCAACAGCGGTAGGAGGCATTACCTCGTGGCTACGTAGGGTGTGACATGGAGGGTCAGGGGACACGGGGGGAGACTGACTGACAGCTCAGTGTGCACAGCTATGCAGAGATGGAGCTAACCAGCCATGAGCAGCTACTGTCAGACTCTGTTTCTCCACTAGCCCTTTGTGAGAGTTTCTGTGTGTGAAGGGGAGTGTCAGTCAGGGGAATCTTGCCTGGTAAGTCACAGGTAGGGAGCGGCCAGAGAATTTGGCTGAAACAAGCTTTCAATTCCAAGCAGACACTATTTTCTTTTTGGAATAAAAGCTGTTTTTTCCCCACACAAAATAAATTTTATTTAAAAAAATCCCTTGTATTAGTACCATATGCCAACATGAATCTGTGTAATTATGTGTACAGTGCATGTGGTTCCAGGAACATCCAGATAGGGTTTAATAGTGAAATAGTATACATGGATTGCCTTGTATACACCACCTCTTCCAAATAGTGGGAATTTATTTTTCTTTTGTATGTTTTTTTTTATGTCAGCTCTCTGTGAAGCAGCAAAGATACAGTCTTCTGACATTTACAGCATCTTGATGTGGGAGCGAAAACGGTGCCATTGTGCTTGTGAATATGTGTGTCCATGTGTGTTTACAGGTTGTGCCGTGTTCACTTCCAACTGTTCCAGGTTAGGTTCTCTACGTTGCCATGGGAACCAGTTTTGAGTGTTTTGCTTAGTTATAGGAGGAGAGCTCGAACGATGGAGGCTTTCAGAAAATGAACCCAAAGTCCTCCAGTGTACAGAACGCCGCGCAAGCTGCAAAAAACAAAATAGCAAAAAGTTGGGTTTACTGCACAAGACACCCTGAGATTCTGCCTACAAGTGATCATTATAATATCTTGTGATATTACTGTCACAATCCTATGATTACAGCTTAAATTTGTTATGAACTGCTGTCAGTTTGGAGACCCTGTAATTTCCACCCATTTCCCAGGAGAGTGGAGACTGCCTACCGGTTATAGCTGTAAGCCCCGGTCGGCAGTCCAGCCGTGTGTTGGTGGCTCACGCTATGGGCAGTGCAGTGGTCAAAGTGCTGACTTTATATGACAGCAAATACATAGCCTAGTAAGGTGCCTCAATAAAAATGCCTGTGTAAAGCTATCGCTTTATTGAAACCCTCAAGTGCTCATTTTCTTTCCACAAGTGCGCCAGAGAAAACTGCAGAGTGGGCTGTCCATCTATGTCACAGCCGCAGCCCCTTTCGTGACCTTTCTTATTCATAAACCCACTCTGAGACGCCATTTCCATACTTTTCCATATGTAGAAGCTGGGAAAACCCCCCCCCC
>NW_023340095.1:11890195-11890784 GCF_004916995.1 Morone saxatilis | reverse complement strand
GGGGGCAGAGAGAGGGGATGATACACAGCAAAGGGCCGCAGGTCAGATTCAGACCCTGGGCCGCTGCAGCAAGGACTCAGCCTCGGTACATGGGTTTCCAGCTCTACCCAGTGAGCTAACCATGCGCCCTCTTATCTATATATTTAACTGTGACTTTCAGTTGGTCTGTTTGAACTATTGCACTGCTTTTCTGCAGACCCTTCATAGAAAAAAACATCTATTTGTAAAGAGGACCTTCTGCCACCTAAAAGCATGAAATCTATTCAAGTAGTATAGTGGAGTATGTCCTCCAGCCACCTGACCGTACCAAGTCGAGTTTCTGTGCCAGGCAATTTCAGACGTTTGAACGGTTGTGTATATTCTCACATCAAGCCTCAACCTTCTCTTGACTGATCTGATTTTACTCCTTCAATGAGTTTTTAACCCACTTATATCAAGCCTCCTGACGAGTAGTTTAATGTTAAAATAAAAGTTATTAAGAGATCATCCCCACACACATTGAGCAGGATGAATTTCTTCAGCTACAGACGATGGCTTTATTGTGACAGACACAGTTTAAATCATCTGAAGCAGGGGTCTCAGACCCAAC
>NW_023340095.1:11872773-11890184 GCF_004916995.1 Morone saxatilis | reverse complement strand
CCAACAGGGGACACTTAAGCACAGTAGGGTGATGTTGGTTGAGATTGTGTTGCTGGAGACAGAAAGCAGTCACATTAAACTCCTTTCCGTCTTAAAACTGTCTGTCCTCCTCAACAACTTCTTTTTTAGTTTTAAAGACAGACATTTTCATGTTAGGTGTCAGACACAGAAATAAATCAGACGTCTGTTGGTCATATTTTAAAGTGTTAATGATTGCAACCTTGTTTTGCTTATAATGTTTATTGAGGTGAGATTTCTTCTAAAAAGCCTCTAAGGGGTTTTTTAAATCTCAATTTGCTTCTTTTCTCTTGTTTGTGGTTCTGCCTTTGTGTGTTTTCTTTTTTGAGCAATTAAATAAATCTCATTAAATCTAAATCTAAAAAAAGAAGACTGGTAGAAAATCAACATGGAATAATTTAAAACATTTACTTCCAGACTGGATGTAACCTTAAATTATATAATATGAAATGGGTCTTTTGGGTATGATCTGGCCCCAGGGCTAATTGTGTGTCTATTAAATATGAGCTACAACCAGTAACTGGTTAGTTTAGCTTAGCGTAAAGCTAAGCTAACATGATACCTTTAGATACAGACAGGGTATCTCTTTTCTAGTCTCCTAGCTGAACCGGCTGCTGGCTGTAGCTTCGTATTTAGTGCACAGACATTAAAGTGGTATCGATCTTCTCATCTAACTCTTGGCAAGAAAGCAAATAAGTGTATACATTTTGAACTATTCCTTTAATGATTTTAGGTCATCTTGTGAATTGGAAAATTTATCTTTTTTAAAATGTTTTTTAATTCACCGGTGGCAACCATTCATGTCTTTAGTTTCATCAGAAGTAGTGTTTAGTATTTGGCAATTGTCATATGCCATGAAGGCTGTTGTGTTACGCAGCTGTGCTTGATCCTGACTATCATTTGCTGAGCTCAGAGATGTGTAGGGTAATGTGGGCCAGGCAGGTGCTAGAGAGTAGGACGGCTCCATCTGCCTCCCTGCCAAGTGACCCAGCACATGCCAATACCCAGTCAGTCGCAGTGTGAGAGAAAGACAGAGCATGTATGTGTGAGAGTGCAATAGAAAGGCAGAAAGAGAAGAAGAGAGTTGCAGGGTCCTTTTGATTTGATCACACCGAACGTCAGGTGGCATTTATTCATAAGGCCGCTGCAGGGAGTCACGCACACAGGGGCTGTGTGCAGAATATGAAAAAAAACTGTTTGTAAATAGTTGTTGTCTTGGTGACCCTTGGTTTAATATTTCCCCGGAGGACCAGAATATTTTATCATGAAGTGTTCAATCTGTGTGTGTCTCACTAAACAGTCAGGGTTTCCCACGGGTGCAGTAGCACTGCTCTACTGTACATGAGATGTTCTATCACAGTCCTGAGGTTTTAAAAGCTATTATGTTCCCATTTTCAACACGCTCTCTTTTTATGAGTAAAACCACCATGTATAAAACTGAAAAAAGGAAGTGCAACTTGCTATGATACCAGCCGAATGATTTTTAGGGCATATGTCTTTAACTTGTATCTTCTCTCCAGCAGTTGCCAAAATGCTTCTTGCCCAGCCAGCAAAGCAGCACCTCTGTCTCACACATGCAAACAACATTATGACACTGATTGATGAATTGTCAGTCCCTGTCAGGTTAAATGAAGCACACGCTGACACAAATCCAATTAAAATTGAAGAGTGCCCCCATAGCAGAGCACGATCTTGTAAAAAAAAAAAAAAAAAAAAACCTTAACGGCTAAAACACGGGCATCTTCAGCTCACCAGGATAGTAAATATTTGATGCTGAAGCAGCCATGCATGAATTCTTGTTGGAGGGTTGCAAAAGTTAATGGGTTGCCTGTTACGCATAGTAAGACCAAAACTGCTCTTTTTTCCCCGCCCCTACGTTTCCTGAACACCGGCACCCTCATTCTGTGCACGTTCAGGTGATTTTCATTTTCATTAGTGGTGAATTCCACAAGACGCAGCTGTTCACCACAGAGTCACACTCTCTTTCCACTGCACCATTTGCTGCTTGTCTTCCTTCCCTCCACCCTCCTCCTCCTCCTCTTTCTTCCCTTTGTGCATGTTTTGTGTCAGCGTACCATGTCATGCGTACCACCTAGATTGCGTGCATTGTCTCTCACTGCCTCCCTCCAGCTCACAATGTCACTGCTCCCCCTGGCACAGCGTGGCAGTGCAGAACGAAGCCGGGCTATGTGTTAGCATGAGCGGGTGTAAATAGTGTACAACTCTATGTTATGTACTGTAAGCTGAATGTGAGCCGCCCTATCAGATAGTGTAACAGAAACAGGCAGTTTATTCTTAGTAGAGTTGTGGTTACCACTAGTGGAATTCTTCGACAACAGTAGACGTCTGTGTGTGCATGTGTCCATGTCATTGCGTGTGTGTGTGTGTGTTTGTACAGTCTCTCTGTGTTCCTGCCATTCCCCGAGCGGGAGGCAACAGTTCATTTCAGAGATGGTTGCTAAGATGGTTTTGTTTTAAGTGGTGTGAGGAGTGACTCCAGGCAGCCCAGTTTCCGGTCGCTTGACGTTGCGGGAGAATAAATTACAGAGATATAGAATGACAGGCTTCAAAGGCGAGTTTGATGTCAAAGAGACAGTGGTATAGATGTGGAGCCGCCGAAGATGATGCATCAAATATGTTTGCACTTAAAGAAAAGTCTAATTTGACAGGACTTGTGTTTGTTCTTTCTTTCATCAAGTGTAGTTGTTGCAGCCTTTGATGGATGCACGGCCACCTCGGGCATTTGTAGAGCATTTACAGTATCGCTTCTTCCTCCCCATCACCGCACATCATCAAAGCTGCCGTATCCCACACACGTACACACACACACAGATGGGCTCTGATTTGATCAAACATCAGTGCAAATAACAGAAATGCCACCAGACCAAACCCAGCTCTGATTTACTTTTCATGACACTGGTCTTTTTTTTTTACCACTGCAAATGCTAACCTTTTCTACGATGCGGTCAGATGGTGACGAACGATCTTATTACCGTTTTGTGTTTGGGAATTGCTCAGGTCTGCCAGGCCTTCACACTGACTCAGTGCTTTTCAGAGCAGTTGTTGTGGCTGTCTTAAAGAATGAGCAGCCAGGTTTTCAGGTCAGCCCTCACTCCTAATAGCCCCTTCAACCTAGACAGGGAGTTTGGTAAAGGGGGGGGGCAGCCTCGTATGTTTTCTGCCAGGAATGATGAAAGCCTGTAAATGCTTGCAGATTTGTTTTGGTGTTTCTGTGTGGAGGAGAGTCGTAAGCCTGAGTAGGGCTGGAAATAGTTGTTAAATTAGTGGACTGCTCCCTTGAACATCCTGTCTAGCAAATCAGACACTCGTTATTATTAATCCGTCGATACTGAGCCTCAGATGGTTATTTTATCATTTCTGTTTGTCCTTCAGAAAATTGTACTCTAGAATTTGAGATTTACACGCTGACGTTTTTTGTTTTTTTTTGCCAGCTAACTACTGTGTTTGTCTGCTGTTGCATTCACATACTGTAGGATTTTTTTCAGAAAATCAAACAATAAACAAACATAAAACGTTACGGAGGCTGCAGCTTTTGCGAGCTGAAGAATTGCCCCGGCTTGGCAGACGTTTTGGTACTATTGAGTGCCTTATAGTCACATATATAAGAGGTACCAACAGCAAACCGTTCCCTAAGGCTTTTTTTCCACAATCACCAATAATTCTCTCTCGCCTTCTTGGTCTCACTTTAAATGCTGCCCACACAAGCGGTATTCCCACCCGCTCCCCTCTGCTGTGGAACTCAGGCTTCCTAACTTGAGATATCGATGTCAACTCAGGATATTTACTCAAGTATTTATCGCATATTGATCAGGGCTGACACCCTGTGAGCGTCTCCGATAATTGAATTAGTCTACATATTACATTCCCACACTGCATACAGGCATCCTCCAAACTCCAGCTCCACCACCCTCCTTATCCAAATCAACCGTTTCCCATTCCCTCTCCTTTTTGAAACACACACACACACACGTAGCTCTGAATCCAAACCATCTCTTCTTTTCAAGCCCCCTGCCTCATTTCAGAGAGTAGGTCAGGATTTGGAGCCATTTTAGCTGCAGGATTAAAGTCTGACAGGGATAATGCCACTTCAGCCACTTGTGAGTCACGTGATACAAGATGATCTAAGGTTTTGGGAGGAGCACTATTTAATTAATATATTAGAGGCCCTTATTCATTTGACTCCACCCATTGTAGAGCCGGATACCCGTGAATGTTAGAAACTGCTCCTTTACAGGCGACGGTAAGGAGAACAGTGATGGCAATGAGCTGTTTTTGCTCCCCTCCACTCTCTCCCTCTGACATTAAATATAATACCGCCTCTCTACTGCCCAGACCTGCCTATTGATGCAGTTTTAACCTGTTTGTACTGTCCCCCCAACCCGCACAAGTGCGTCCTAGATAGATAATCCCACCGCCTTGTTAATCTCTTGATGGCTTATCGGGGGTTACCGCACTTTATTTACTTTACTACACTTCACTCACTTGTGTAAAATTGCTAGTCTGCAAATCATTTAATCTCTGTATCTGTTCTTATCTATCCCTGGTTCTTTTTTCCTTTACATGCATGTTTATTTTTAATTCTTTGTGATGTTTAAGTTATTTTATGTAAAGCTCAATATAGTGCAATTAAAATATTTATAGATAAATATATCACTGGTAATTTGTGGTTATATTTTATTGCTTTTCATAGTCATTAATCTTAACCATCAGGACTCTTTATTAAAAGTAGAGTGCTGAAGCATTTAAATACATATTTTAATGATCAATTTATCTGCTGCTGATTATTTTCTTGAATAATTGATGAATTATTTGGTGCATACTGAATAATTACGATTTCAAGTTCCCAGAGCCCAAGCGGAGGTCTTCAGATTCTTTTGTTTGACTATCAACAAAAAAAACCTAAAATATTAAATTTACAGTAACATAAAAACAAAAATAGCAAATCTTCATATTTGAGAAACTGGAACCACCAATTTATTTGCTTGAAAAATTATTTAAAACAATTGATTAATCAATTAATTAACTAGTTTCCACTATAAGATACCAAATACTTACTTAATATTCATGCCATTTAAATAAATACTTAAATTGATAACGTTTGATTAAAATTCAGGCGTTGCAAGCATCATTTCCATTAAATCTTCCCTTTATTTAACCAAATAAAAGTCTGGTTGAGATTAAAATAAATTTATAAATAAAGACACGTAAACATAAACAGGTAACAATCAATTTAAAAGCACACACATAAAAGAAGAGTGACATTTTTCATATCCTTTAAAATTAACTGAATCCTTTTGTAAGACGCACCGTGATCAAAAACAAACAGAGCAAACACACAGGCTTTAATTAAACACATGCGTGTGTCAGGCAGCGTCCCCCGGCCCGGCACTGGGTCTCGACCCTGTGTTTGAGAAACGCAGCGTGTGTTTCGCTGTTTCCCAAAGCTTTGTTCTGCCGCTGTTTGGAGAGCGAGGACTCCTCAGTGACAGCAGCTGTGACTGGCAGGGGTGTTTTTTTGAAATACGCTGCTTATTGACCAGACTCATCAGTGTTTCTGTTTCTCAGAGGATGAATCTTCACTCGCCTCCTGCTAGTTACTGTACATGTTCTCGCTCTCTGTTAGGAACTTCCCTACAGACAGGGGGAGGGGAGAGAGAAGAGGTAGTGTGTGTGTGTGTGTGTGTGTGTGAGAGAACAAGTAAAGCTTGCTCTCCAGAGGGAGCTGGAGGGAGTAGTTAGACGGGTAGAGTGAGGGGCGATGAGAGACAGGCTGTAGACGAGACAGAGAGGAAAGCAAGGGAAACGGTTTGAGGGCTTGCGTAATGTTGAGTGGTGCGTGCGGTATTGATCCAGGTTAACTCTGCCGGGACCTCCACCTATGGCAGGCGGGCTCATCCTTCCAGCCACAGTATAATACCTTATGGTCGGCAGATTAAAGGATGAGACCTAAGGAACAAGCTGCACAACTCAACATAAAGCAACAGAAGCAGCCATGAGGAGCAGCTAACAGCGGATCCACACTGCACCACCGCAGTATGAGCTGATATCCACCTGTCAGTAGCTCTTAGCGCTGAGGTGTGTGTGTGCGAGAGAGAGAGAGAGACACTGAAAGTACATTAGCGTGTGCATGTAGAGAAGAGTGGGCACACCAGTTGGCTATACATTAGCTTGTGTTAGATGCATGTGTGTCTATGTCTGTGTGTGTGATTGCGTGTCAGTTGTGTCCCTGTAAGCTCGCTGTGTGCCTGTCAGTGACAGTGCTGACTACGTGCTTTGTGGCGGGGACTCAGAGGAGTCCTCAGTTACTGAAGCAGCAGTGTGGAGGAGCCAGGCAGGCGTTTGATGTGCGCAGGACAGGACAGAACAGCGTGGCACATGACTCTGCAAGTCCTCTTGAATCATCTTTGTGTTTATTTGTCTGACGCGTGTGGCTCAGTGGCTAAGGGAAGTGGTTCTAGCAGCAATAAATTAAAATGTAAATGTTGTAATTGCTGCTGATTGAATGCTCGCTGCCTTTCGCATGTTTAGCAGAAGTTACCTCTGCACACAACTGCACATAATATCCCCTGTCCATCAAATGAGTTGTTATGTGGTTAGGTTGTGTTGAGGTTGTGGGTGTTTGAAGGCTGTTGGATGGTCTTATTGGTGTATGTGTGTGTGTGTACTGATTTTTAAGTCACCCTCCACTCAAAATGTAAATTTGTTGCGTCATTTCCATGTTTGAGCTTCGCTGTGCAGGATGAGTTGGACACTAGAACGCTTTTTCACATTCATCTGTTGAAGGGGGAAAGTTTCTCTGTTCTCACCTTAACGCTGAGTTAACATATGAGAATGATTTTGTGACTTCATAACTAGTTTGGAAACCAATCACAATCCGATATGCAACTTTCATAAGTTTGATATGGAAACATGAAACCTCCAGCACGCTCACACACACACTCTGGTGTCCATTAGTTAGACTGGTGTGAATGTAATTTTTAATAATGTTTAATTTAGAGTATCTTTATATATTTCAAAATGCATCTTTTTAAAAATATTTTAACTTGACAAATATCTGACTGGGATCGAAATATCCTGAATATATGGGACCAAGTCAGTGTACAGGTGTAACTCTATCCACTGATAGAGTTTCCCCATTCAGAAGTTCCTTAGATGTTTAAGTGACATTTAATCTTGAAAAGATTTTTTCCTCTGGTCAGCAGTAATGCTTCATTGTCCAGGTAGTAGCATCAGACTCTTCTCCAGTAAAGTTCTGACTTGTTATTCAGAGCTCCCTTCACGCCTCTGTAAGAATGTGTTTTGCACCAAATATAAATGTCCAGATTTGATTTAAAATATGTGAATGCGTGTTCTGAGCCGTATGAGGGTCTCAGATGCTGTGTTGGAGCAAACAGTTTTTTATTTAAATAGAAATGCATTATGCCACAGCGATAACAGCAGAACATTTCAAAATACTAATTTCATTGGCTTAGTGTGCATGGAGGGAGAAAATTTGTTTTGTGTCAGCTGGGCGCCCGGTGGCATTTTAGTACTGACTGAAAATTAATTTGTGGTGATTACACCTGAGAACTGAAAATAATTTTATATCTGCGACAGTATGCAAATAGCTTTGGACACTCCGAGCCAACGTCTGCATGTGCCTTATCTTATTGAAAATAGTTACACGCAATTGTGTTTCCTCATTTTTTATTACGCAATCTGCACACATGCATGCTTTGAGCGTGTAGTGAAAATGAAACACGCTCCGGAAAATGCTTCTATGGGAACAGGTGATAGTCTGAGTTAACATTATGCTGCTGTAGGCCGTCTCCCGCTGCATGGTTCTCAAACATGAATGACTTGCTTCACCTGAGTCATTGAAAATCTATTGAGTCATTTGTAATTATCCTTATCATGTGACACTGAATCATTCCTTGTCATTCGATAGAAGATATTAATCTACTTGAAGTTTACCTGTGTGCCAATAGACTTTGCCAGTGAACTTTGTGCCACATGTAATGGATGAGGAGACAACATGCAGTCTTTCCTTATTTACATCTTTCTATTAAGCAGCTGTGCGAGTGTCGACAGCGAGGAGCAGGCAGACGTCAACAGGAAACGCTGTGGCTTCCCTTAGAGCTGCATGTGTCTACCTGCCTGCCTCTCGGCCTGTGCCTCCCCTGCCTCTGTGCCACAGCGAAAACTAATGCGTGAGGAAAAACAGGCAGGCAGGTAAGCCTGCTGAATTCTGATGAGCTCTCACCCAGCGAGGGCTGGGAGGGAAAGCAGAAGCAGGCACCTGAGCGCTGCACACTGAGATGAGATGGTTAGCAGCACCGTGGAGCAGCAGCTTTGTTCACTCCGCAGTATCAGTGTGAAAAATATGTGGTTAGGGAACAATGGAGGGGGGGCAGATACAATGCTTGTTTTCTTACTTTTTCTGATGAATACAAATGAATGCCTGGAGGAATAAAAGGATTTAATGAAACTGAATGTGACACAAACTGTCACCATTAACAATTATTATTACTTTGGCCATTTAAATACAGTATATTCTTTTAGATGAACCAAGGACTGTCCTCTTTTTTTTTTTTTACAGACATATCACTACAACTCATCAGGCAAGAGCTGAGCAATTTAACCACAAACTGTCTCTGAAGCTTTTGCTTTGCCCTCAGGAACAGACGATCACTGTTTCTAGGTTGTGACACCCATTGTTACAGTGATTAGGAAGATTATGATTAATTTAGTTAAAGCTGCTATAATCAGTATTTTTAACATTCAGCAGTGGATCAAATGACTACACGCATGTGAAAGGTGTCGCTTGTAGTGAAGAACTATCATTGCGTTCTCTACAGAGCGTCTTTCAGTTCATCGTTTTGGATTTACGGCACATAACATTGTTCCTTTGTTTCGCTCTCACTGCTCTCATTGCCCATCTGAAGCATCTGTCCTCAACAGTATTAATTAGAGGGAGAAAAGGGATGTCCTTGAAAGAAGATCTCAATTGAAACCCAAGTAAATGTCCATTCATTATCCATTTATTATTGGGAATATTGCTTTATGTTGAAGTGTTTTCTAGCCTGGCTTTCATTTTCTATTTTATGCTTGCAATTCATTTTTAAAGTGAACTAATCAGATATTGAACACTGCCTTTATTTCTCCTCCATGATAAAGATGTAGTTCTTTCTGGAAAAGTTATAGGAAATTATTGGAAATATGTAACATGCCTTTACATACAATTAACAGTAACATGTAAACTGAAGAACTGCTTCAGGGTTTGTTTGTCCTTCTGGAGGACAAATGGTAACAAATCTTTGTGGCTGAAGGACAATAATGCATAGACACTTCTCTCATACAAATCCTGTTATCTCTGCTCCACAACAATTGGATGGGCCTTAGAGTAGTGCTTAGGAGCACTACACAGAAATGGCCTGAGCTCTGTCTTAATCCAGCAACAGAGAGTGGGACACAGTGGGAGCACCGCCACAGTTTGAAAAGAGGAGCCGAGGGACATCTTCCACACAGTAGGGTCTCTTGGATATTGTTGACTTGTTGCTTCCTCTCTGAGATTTCAGGACCTTTAGGCGCTTAAGAGCTTAAGGGTCAAAGCTAGAAATTGGGTTAATTCAGATTAGATGAGTCTGTGGTTGGTGTGTAAGGACCACCAGACTATTCGACCAACCCACCCAAACTGACCCATATAATACGGTGCTGTTTCACATCTAGACTGGGCATAAATTAGGCCGCTTATGAACGCTCCTCGCAGTAAAATGTAAAGTAATAAGAGCAGCGCTGACGTATTTGTCAGCTTAGAGCTTTACAGTCTTTACAATACCGATGATGTGAGAGCAACAGGAGCGCACATACATGCACATGTAGCTGTAAATGTAGCCGATTATCTGATGATCACATTATGCTGCACTCAGCACTGAAATGTCTGAGTACTACACATAAAAGACACAGACACATTAGTGTGGCTAAGACAGTATATATCATTGGATTTGTAATATGATCATGTAATAGGTGCATAATCACATACGCCTCCAGTGTGATTTATGACCGCAGAGGTTTTCATTTCCTATTTTATCTGCATGGTATGGCTGAGACGAAGGCCAGATCATCTTTCATTTTGAAAGTCATCAATTACCTTCAGCGCAATATGAAGTCTTTAATGGGACTGTTTCTGAAATTCCTGCGTCTATTGTGTCGTCAGGTTTTCGGCGGGAACAAAGTGTTTTGTCAGCCAGAGAAATAAACATTCCTGTTTCTCTGGCGTAAGACTGATCCAGTAATATTGCTCACTATTTTATACAATGGAATTAATAATCTGTTTAAGCATTAAGCAGCAAATATGTGCGTGTGTTGTGAAACAGTGGCAAGGCAGTATATACAGTTTACGCTAAGAATCAGTGGGTGAAGTCGCTGACAGCCAAATGGACACAGCAGGGAGGGAAATGACAGGGGAGGAAAAAAAAAACTTTATCAATCAGGTGAATTTTTCATGTAGAAAAAATTAAGTGTGAGTATGTAAGTATGTAAGTGTCTAGTAGAGGTTACTGTGTTTGTGGGAGTTGTGTGAGGCGGTTTACTCCAGACAGGCCCGGTGGACTGAAAGGCTATTTGGGATGTCTTTTTATTCGTCCGGAGAGAGCCTCCCCGCTGGGCACAGAGCAGCGTGCCTTGTGAGCTGTCTCTGACAGCACGGGCATCCGCACAGAGCAGGGAGGGAAAGGTAAACAAGGCTTTTAAAAGGCCTCATTAGACAGAATCCTTGAACGGAGAAGGAAATGTTTAATCATTCACTTCTGTGAGTTTCTTTTAAAAAAAAGAAAAAAGGTTTTTTTTTGTGTCCATTCAAGGAACTCTAAAAGAAAAAAAACACCCTGTGACTTTTTGTGTTACTGTTCTTAATGACATGGGTGACTCAGATTTTTCAGAGGGCTTTTTAATAACAAAGTACATCAGCTTCATGACTAATTGAATAACCATTATGTCTTGTTCAAACTGACTGAACATGTGAGAGATTTGTCAGTGTCACGTGTGTTGTCTAGGAACATAGATAGAAAAATGTTCTTCTCTCCTACACTTTATACTGTATTTTACCTGCATACGTAACTTATATGTTATTAATCTGCACACACACCTTTTAGTGCTTTATTTAATTTAACAGCAAATCTCTTACATTATATGAAAAAGAAAACCTTTAAAAATGTCTTATGTTTGAGCATGGAAAGTAATTCTTGACATTTGGGAACCATATATGTCACAAAATCATAATTATCAATGCCTTCCGGAGCTTTTATACCATGGTCTTCTTCAGTGAATGGAACTGGCTCAGGTGTCATCACACGGCTTAAGTTGTGGTTGAAAGTAACTAAGTCTATATATACACATACATGTTTTATGTATATGTTATCATTGCACCTGTCAGTGGGTGGGTTATATCAGGCAGCAAGAGAATATTTTGTCCTCAAAGTTGATGTGTCAGAAGCTGGAAAAATAGGCAGCGTGAGGATTTGAGTGAATTTGACACGGGGTCAAATTGTGATGGCTAGACGACTGCAGCTCTTGTGGGGTGTTCCCGGTCTGCAGTGGTCAGTATCTATCAAAAGTGGACAGGGTCATCAAGGCTCATTGATGCATGTGGGGAGTGAAGGCTGGAAATCCGATCCAACAGACTGCAGAAAAAGTTCATGCTGGTTCTGATAGAAAGGTGTCAGAACACACAGTGTATCACAGAGCAGTCAGGGTGCCCAGGTGGTCATAATGTGGCTGATCATATATATATATAAATATATATATATATATATATATACATACAGTTTATAAACTATAATAAACGATATAATTGTTATAGATTAAAAGGCTGTTTATGTATGAACCAATAATAATATTCCAGTTATATAATATTAAGGTATTGGGGCCATTTTGCATACTTTTACTTTGATACTCAAAGTACATTTTGTTCCCAATAATTCTGCACTTTTACTTCATAAGTTTTGAATAGAGGAATTTTAGTTGCATACTTTTATTTTAGTAAAAAATACAATACATCTTATGCTGCTGGACATTTCTATTATAATATATATATAATATGTGGTAGTTTGTATTCATATCTCTAGAATTAATCAGTAATAAATCACAAAACCTCACAATATTTCTCAAATGCATCCTATATTTCAGACTGTGTTGATGTTTTGTGTTAATTTTATGTCTATCATTTGTGGTGGAATTTTTACCCAGGCTGCTCCAGTTGTTGACATCTTGTCCCACCACTTTTCTTTTGCCTCTACCATAGAGAGTTTCATTTCAAAGACTTCTCCGCCTCTGTACTGACAGACACATGCTCTTTATTCAGTCAGCTCTGTCCACATGCAGCCCTGTGACTCATGTTTTGTGGAGTCCAGTTGGAGCTGATGTGGAAATTATTCAAAACTCTTTTTTTTCTCTGTTTTACGTTATGAGAAAATATTCAAAGAAACAAAAATAAAATGTTGCTCCAGAAGTGCACATGGGGAGGGAATTGGTCCTTATTAAGGCTGCAAATAACGATCAATCTGCTGTTAATTTTCTTAATTCATTGATGAATTGTTTTATCTGTAAAACATTAGAAAATAGTGAGAAAAGGCCCCTGAGCCTAAAGTAATGTCAGCAAATGTGACTTGTTTTGTTTGACCAACAATTTGAACTATGAATTTCAGTTTGCTTTATAATTTAAAAACCAAGAGAAGCAACAAATTCTCACATTTGAGAAACTGAAACTATGACATGTCCCTTTTGCAGCAATTAATTAGTTATCACAATAGTTACTGATCAGTTGTCTGTTGAATAGCATTAATTACTAATTGTTGTACTTGTATTCCTTAAACTTAGTTACAACCAAGTGATCTCAGAAGGTTAGAAAAAAACAGTTTTTTAACACAACGTAGCGTTTGACTTTGATGATCAGATGTTCATCTTTAGGAACACTGCAAACTCCTGGCGAAGGGTGAATACCCTCTTTCTCACCCCGCTGTCCGCCTGCCCTCTCAGAGGTTAAAATTCCTCCGACTGCTCCGCATGCATGTGTGTATTAGTTTGCACGCATGTGCGCAGATACGGTTTCTTACCTCGTGCAGGTGGGTGCAGTAAATATTAGCTTTTCAAATGAACATGGCCACCCTCAGATATTTAAAGGCCGAAATTGAGAGGCTTTCTTTTTTTCTCTTGGCAGGCCGCTCCAAACCAACAGCAGACAGCATGGTTACATTCAACAAACATTAAGTAACCATTGACTTCAGTCTGTTTCTTCTACTTCAGTTCAGTTTGGACTTTGGGAAAGGAGGAGCTCTGGAAGGCCGCTGGGTTCACCTTGAATGCAAACAAATAGATATTAGATGATATATACAACACCGCTGGCTCATGCCCTGATTTTAAAGCACACATATGACCTAAAGGGCATGCAGCTGATGTTGTAGCAAAACATAAATGTTGTAGACAGACAATAGTATATGTTGCATGGTGGTATGTATCGCGGGCCTCTCCCTACCCTGGAGACAGACAGAAAGCAGTGATCTTATGGTTAGCTAGCGGCCACAGGCATGCTGAAAATGAGACCTTGAAGAACTGTCGGGAGGCGCTGTCACTTTTTCCAAGAGATGTCCATTCGGGGAGCTTCCTCTGCATACTTCAATATGACAGACAAGCAAGTGGCCTTTAAAACATGTGCAAGCTACAAGACAAGAAAATGAATAAACAGGAGTATTGCTTGAAAGGGAGCCATGTGTTGAGGCGACGTAAAGACAGTGGAACAATATTGATAAAGAAAGCCAACAGTTTACACCAAACTCCGTTCATCCTGACAGCGGATCCACTAATGTGCTTATTAACTTTAAACAGTGCAGAGGGTGGTGTTACTGTGCTGCAGGTCAGCACCATACAGTCTAACATTACATCAAGGTTACAGTTGACAAATCAATTAACACAAACACAATAGAGAACCGGGCCCTCAGAATTCACAGGCTATTTAAGCAGACGACGCCGAATGAAAGGAGCTTTTAGTTTCCATATTCGGCAGCTCAGGGATGCCAGCGTTTGGGGCTGTTTTGAGGTTTTGGAGTTGGCCTTAAACACTTTTCTGCTATTGGCTGCTTTCGGATGGCAGGAGGTTGTTTACTACGTTGAAAAAGGTGATGTGTTTTAGTGGTACAGACTGATTTTTTTAATCGGTTTACCCTTGTTTGGATACCCGTTGCCAAGAGAGATCTTTCATCGAGACACTCTTTAAACCACCGACAGTGACAGAAAGCTTGCAGGCCACTGTGTGGTAGGACACGCTGGGAATTGTCCGTTTTTTGTTTTTTTCTGGTTCTTGTCCGCTGTTCGTTTCTGTAGGAGGACGTTCATGACAGAGGAAAAACCAGACTGAACTAATTTTTCCTGTTTTACTTAGGAATATACGTTCACAGAATCGTTAAAGTTAGTAGAATAATATGAATGTCATTTACATGTGACTGTAAAACCTCAATATTTTAATTTGAAGATATGAAGTTCACATGGATGTAGAGAGGAGAGGAGAGGGCTGTCCCAAACTGGTGTGACGCTGTGTTTCTCCTCTTCTTTTTTTTTCTCCCTCGAGCAGCACAATCAGAAAGAGTCATTCATTCATGTCCAGCTGCCAGCTCAGTCCTCTCGTCCTCTCCTCGCTGCTGACAGGAAATTCTGACCTGCGGTGTTTTGCACCCAAACGCATTGGGAGAGAAAGATGCAAAAACCTAGACGGGGAACTGTGTTTCCCCTGTGGAGAATCCTCCTGAGCTCAAATCCACCTCTCATTATCTCTTCTTGTTACCTTTCCTCCTCCACTTCACGTCCATGCTTCCGTCTTCCACTCCCGCTCCTGTAATGCCTCCTAATTGTGTGCTGAAAATGCGTATTCCTTTCAGCTTTTTAGATCAGCAGCTCTCATTGCGGAGCTGGACTCTCTCATGTTAATGTAGTTGTTAACAGCTTGTGGTCACCGGGCGGTTTGTGTGGCTTTGCTATTTCAGCTGACACGCTTGTTGGAGAGTAGATGGTTGTGTGGAAGCTCTGGACATTTGTACATTTTTACGTTTATCTTTCTGTCCTCTCTGACTGAAATATTCTGATTAAAAAAGAACTAAAAGATGTGGTTGTACAAAGCTTGTTCAAAGTCTCAGGGTTTTATCATCTTTGTTGGTAATTACAAATCAAACAGGTGCAAACAGCTGCCAGGTGGACAAGCAACAAAAAAATACAGATACAAATTTTAATTAATGTGACGTTGTTTACATTGTGAGTGAATAAATGAATACATTTTTGTTCTTTCTTTCCTTTGTTCTAAACTTTTAAACAATCACCAGTCACAGCAATCTCCCACACAAGACACTAAACCATACATCACAAAACTACTAGCGATTTTATTGTCATTGGAACAAGTTGATTTTTAATGAATGACACAAAAAAATGCAACTATTTTTGCTTAAACATGCATTGCAATGTTTTAAAAAGGCTCGAGGCCTTTTAGGCCTCAACAATCCCAAAGAAGCCTGTTTATTGTTAAATTATGAATGACACAAATTGCTCTGTTTTTTTTTCTGATAATCTCTAATCACAATGGTTTGGATTTATCAAATTATGTGTCACCATTTTTGTTTTCATTAAAAATATATCTTTTTATGTCTTTTGTGTCGCTTCCACATCTCACAGTGTGAGTAGTAAGAATAGCACTCGTAGGAGGGTGTGACTGAGAGTCAGTAGCTGCTGTCTAATAAATGTCCTCACCTACACACCTACATTCACGACAGTCTTTGATTTGTGATACTGTCTAATGAGCTGTGGGAGTTATTGAAAGTTAAGATGACGCTAAGATTACACACAATACAGCTCTGACTCTGCATTTCTGCCCTCGTCACCAAAACGCCTTCGCTTCTCAGCTGTTGATGCGCCGAATGCGTAGAAGTTTCTGTAAACAGCAACAGATGACTGTAACTGTTTGTGTGTGTATGTGAGTGTGTGGTTCAGGTCTGTTAAATCCACTCCGTCTGTGTCTCTCATCTCTGCAGGAGTCGGAAGATCCAGATCCGGAACATTCCCCCTCATCTACAGTGGGAGGTCAGTTGTTTGTCTGTGTATGCGTGTGTCTATGTGTGTGTGTGTGTGTGTGTGTGTGTGCGTGTGTGTGTGATGCCCAGTTGAAGCACCAGGTAGCACATAAACCAGCCTCCCGACAATGAGTCACCAGCTTTTATACTGCTGTTCTCTGTCGACTTAGGTATTTGTGTGCGTGTGTTTATGTCTGTATCTGTGCTTATATCTGTGTGAGTGTTTGTTACTGTGTGGATGACACTGTGTCTGTGTGTCAACATCTGTATACTTGCTAGGGTCCAATTTGTTTTTCTGTGTGTGTGTGTGTGTGTGTGTGTGTGTCATATGCCTGCCAACCCAATTTGCCTGATCAATAGGTTGTCTGCATGCTCCGAGAAAACTCACAAAACTTCTCAGACTATTAAGAAATTTGAAAATATGAACATTAATGGAGAATATCTGTTTGTTTGACCGATACAAAACTTTGCTAGATCATTTTTCTTTTACTTTTTCAAAACGGCCTGGCAAACAAAGGTCCAAACCAAAACAAAGGTTGCTCATTTGTTGATCAAGTGGTCATCTACTTATTCACATATTTTTTTCTGTCGTCCTCTTGTAACCATTAATTAATAATAATTGAATAATAATCTTTGCACTGGTTGAAAGTAACTAGTACACTCTGATACTCTACTTGAGTAGAATTTTAAACAGCTACCAATTTACTTTTTTGGTCTTTATCAGTGAATAACAAAGATGGCAGTTGTGGATTTAATGTAAACTTCAAACCCCACTCTGTCATTTAGTATTTAGTGTACGTAGTTTGACTATGACCTTGTGTATTTCTCTGATCATAAATGTAAACCACCTTTTAACAGCATCAGAAAACATAAATTATTCAAGTATCGTTTGTGTTTTGTTCGTGTATTTAAACACCTGTCAATCATTTTTTGTATTACAGATCGTACATTTAAAAAGCCTTTACCAGGATTGGTTCACACCAGCTATTGTTTATATGTTTGAGTATAAAGTCTTTCAGAAGTTCTTATTAACTACTAGCTAGTTTCAAACTCATTAACTAAACCAGGTTTCACCATTACAGGCTTATAGAATCTCTTGGTCGTAAAATCTTAAATTTGTGTAAATCTGTTGCTATGAAATGTGTTACTGCGTCCAAATCACTGGCAATCAACTGTGTAAATTTATTATTCTAATTTATTACAAATGTCAATGGGATTTTAAATACGGTTCACTTCCATGTGCCGCATTGTTACTTGAACATACCAGACCTCTGTGTGTGTGTGTGT
>NW_023340095.1:11866615-11872727 GCF_004916995.1 Morone saxatilis | reverse complement strand
TGTGTGTGTGTGTGTTTGCATCAGTGTTTCGTTTAGTTTGTGTCTCTAACCTCACACTCTCATTTTTCCTTTAGGTTTTGGACGGCCTTCTAGCTCAGTATGGTACTGTAGAAAACGTGGAACAAGGTACAGAACTCTTCTCCTCTCCCCGTTTGCTGCACATCTCATCATCATGTGGCTCCAACTGTTCAATGCACATGTGTCTCTTTAGCAACACATGCACAGAGACCTCCCAGTGAGTCAAGTCTCCCTGTGTGACTTGACTTCCTCGTTACCATCATCCCACACACCCATTATCTAAACATAACCCATCTCTGCATATAAATCAGCCTTTATCATCTTGTCTGTCTGCATGTGTGTTTGAATTACATGAACCCCTTTATAATAAGCACTGTGCATTGCCACAGGTCCCCTTGGCCTCAGTGTATGGATTAAAGTGAGCAGACATGGCAGACGTCCAATAGTAATGTGTCCATGTGTGTGTTTATGCCTGTCTGTGTTTTTGCGTGTGCATCTGTTTTGGGGAGGTGCACCGTGGTAATGAGGGAGGACACTGTAGGCGCCTGTGGTGAGGCTTTTGCACTGTCTGATGGAGTGTGTGTGTGTGTGTTTATATGTTTGTGTGTAGTCAGCACTAGAGCTATCCCTAGGAACTTTTCGCTGTGCACACACACACATATGCAGGAGTAGTAGACGTAGCAAGAAACAAACGCACACACACGCACACACGGTGTCTTTCTGTGCGTCAAAACCAGCCAAGACAAACTACCACCCACTGTAGTCATGACAGGTGCTAAAAGAGAACCCAGCAGAGAAATTACTCCACTTAGAGTTTCCCAGAAGCTGCTATAAAACAGCCTACTTCATCCATACTGAGAGACCAGAGTAGCACTTCCTTCTTCTTCCTTCATCTTCTTCTTCTTCTTTGTCCCTCAGTCCGGCTTTCCGATCATCACATCAGAGCCGCACAGCGTATGATCATAGCTTCCAGAGAGCACATCCCGCTCGTGTATCCGTCCCCCCCTGTCTTAATCGCTTTCCGTGTCCAACTTCCTGTCACTTTTTTTGCTGCCTGCGTCCATGCGCTCTGGTTACGGGGGTGAGGTTTTGGAGGAGTCCCATGTTCTTGTGTGGCATGGTGAAGGCTGCCGGTGGCGGGGCAGGACAGGCGAGGCGGGGCAGAGCTGGCTGTGAGCGCTTGGGCCGGGCACCATGCCAGGCTCTGCCCACTCACCCTCTCTCTAAGCCAGCTGGGCGCTCTCACTGGTTTTAACCCTTCTAAACCTGCTGTCCGCTGCGCCTTTGCAGGTTTGAAAGTTTTTGTTTTCACTGACAGAGACTTTTTCAGATTCTTCTGGGGGAAAAAAAGCTCCCAGGAAAAAAAAAGATATTGGCAATTACCTTGCTTGCCTTGTCTCAATTATTTTGGTGATTTGTTCATGTGGTTAACTTGCCAAACAATCTAAGGGAGTTTATTTGCAATTTTTTAAAGATCTTTTTGCATTGAATGTTTTTTTCAGCAGGCTTTGGCATTAGTCCTCACAATCAAAGAGCAATGGCTTCTTTGTTGACTCATCATTTTGACATTTAGCGGTTACACAAACAGAGATCCGCCGTTGACAAAGTAGAGATGCCGTTGTCTCTTTTGACATAAGCCTTTGTGGACCAGAGGGAGTTTCATCAATGAGACGTGCTGTGTCTCTTTCTCTCTTGCTATTACTGTCACTGTTGCGCTCTCCACAGGCACTGAAAGTTATACACTCCATGAGATGAAAAAGATTATTCTGTCAAATGAAGCAAAATAGTAGAATGAGATAAAACAAGTTAAGGATATGTGTACTTTATACACCACAGCAGTAACACTATGTACATACAAAATGACTTTAAACAAATAAGATGAGCAGGTTATATAGTTTCTTTTTTGTCTTTTAGTATTTGTCTTTCACTTTAGGGCTGCAACTAATTACTTTCATTTTCAATTAATCTGGAGATTATATTCTCAATTAACTGATTATTTGGTCTATAAAATGTCATTAAATTTCTCGTTTTGTCCACACAAATATATTCTGTTTACTACACTGCAGAAAAGAAAAAGCAGAAATTCTCATAACTGAGAAACTGAAACTGGGAACTGAGTACTGTATTAAAAGTTACTTTAAATGCACTCAAGTACAAGTAATGCTACTGGTGTAGTTGTAGGTGAGTTAAAATGTATAAAATGAAATGCATTAACATGTCAACATATACAGCACAGAGCTATTAGTTTTTTAACATATACCTACAAAAATTTAATAATTTATCACTGTATTGCATTGTTGTACTTTTCACAATTTTTCATGTGACTTTTGTTTTTACTGTAGGATCTGAGTTAAAACCTTAATACTTGTGGTAAAAAATACTTAAGTAGAAGTAAAATAACAGATTTTTTAGAAGTACACAAAATGCCTAAATACAATAAGTTACTTCTCCTACAAAAAAGTTCCAAATTAATAATCAATGAACTAATTAATAAATAGATTTGTGAGCTTGTTTCACCATTGCACATGCTGAATCAGAGTCACCCCACAGTTCAGTCCTTTAAAGCCCACAGCACTCCAACCCATAACCCATAATAAGTACAGGACCACAAGTCTTCCCAAGGTGTGTCTCTGTTGTGCACTGTGTTGCACTTTATCAAGGATTACTTGCTCTTTTTAGGCTGTCATGTCAAACTTAAATCCGTTATTGTGCAAGTGGCGGAGAGGCTATTGTGTTTAGCAGCTTCTGTCTGTGGAGGCAGCAGCGGGGTCTGGAGGGAAGCCAGTGTGTTGATGGCTGTAATGGATTCACACAGACAAGTGGCTCTCTGGGTCACCACGGGAACCTGGACGCGTGTCTGACTCACCTGCGGCATCAACAAAGACCTGCATGTGTGAATGTGGCCCGAACCTTTTTATTTATTTATCTATTTCACCGTATCTCATGGTTTTGTTTCTCTCTATCTCTCTCTCTTGCCTTACAGTGAACACTGATACAGAAACAGCAGTGGTGAATGTTACGTACGCAACCAAGGAGGAAGCTAAAGTGTAAGCAGCACCAATAATGCAGCCAAGAGTGAGACTTGTGATACACTTGCTTTTTACCTGTGTGCATTCACAGACAAGCTCCTGCAACACCAGCAGCATTGTTCACATACTGGAGGATTAAAAAGTACATCCCCAGGGGTCATAGGAGGGTCATTGTCAAAACAGCAATATCCAGTATAAACATGGTGACACCCAAGGAGGCAACACATTCTATTAAAGTATAAATCCACATTAAGGTGGCTAAATGTGAAAATGTACCTTCATAAAATTAATTCAAATTAACTAGGGATTCCATCAAATTTTTGAATAAGGTCCTCAGAGTGACGATGGCATAAGCCTGTCCAGCTAGTATCAGGGTTTTTCAAAACTTTGTGTCTCCTCTAACATTCTCTATGATCTCTCAGTTTTCTCCTGTTGTTAGGACATTTCAGTGTAGATAGAAATCTTTTCAAGAATTACCTGAAAACACTTTTAAACATAAAAAATTAGCCAGCTCAGTCAGAGTGTGCTGCTGATGTTACCTCACTAATAAGGTGCTCTCATGAATGTTCATGTGCTTAAATGCAGCTTGCAGCGTGCTTATCGTTGATTTCTTATAACATACACAACCAGTGCAGAGAGAGAATGCAGGATACACAAGGTATAAAGCAAGTATATCAGAGACATCCGTTTTCCTGCATACTGAGATATTATTTCCTTTGACTGACAATTACAATTTATTATATTGACAAATATTTATTATTAATGCCTCATACCTCCTCTTTCCCCCCACAGAGCCATTGAGAAGTTAACAGGACACCAGTTTGACGACTACTCCTTCAAAGTGTCATATATTGTGGACATGGATGCTGCTCCGCCCGACCAGGCTCCCCGCACGCGGCGCGGGGGTCGGTCGTCCAGGGACCAGGACGCCTCTCAACCTGGGCCCTCTGGAGAATTTGGGGCTCCACGCGCGAGACAACACGACTTCCCCCTGCGCATGCTCGTGCCTACTCAGTTTGTGGGAGCCATCATCGGCAAGGAGGGCCTCACCATCAAGAATGTCACCAAACAGACACAGTCCAAGTAAGTTAATCTGATGAAGATGATGACTCACACATTAATTCTTGTTTTGTTCATGGTTTTATTAACTCCTCAGATGGCTCAGCTCTAATTGTTTTGAAGGTTGAAATAATTATGCATTTTGGCACTGTACCAAGGCTTGCATTTGGAGACCAATTGTTGAGATATGAAGCAAGGTAGCACACAATAGAAGCTTTACATTGTCAGATTTTGGACATGAGTGGCCCAAATTATTCATGACATGTTTACTGTTGCTTTATATTTTAATTTAGGGAAAAACAACATTCAATTCTTAAATAGTTTCTTCTCTTTTCAGTTTCAAACATTATTATGAATGAATACGCAGTACAAATAGATTTTACTTTCTATTGTCGTCTCTGTGTTGTGTGTTCATATCTCTGTCTGTCATTCCCTCTCTCAGGGTGGACATTCATCGGAAGGAAAATGCAGGTGCAGCAGAAAAGCCCATCACTATCCACTCAACTCCAGAGGGCTGCTCCTCCGCCTGTCGCATGATCCTGGACATCATGCAGAAGGAGGCCAACGAGACCAAGACGTGAGTCTGCGCTTCAACAGACTCAAAACATTCACAAACATGCATGTAAATACCCTCAGGTGTGCTTGTTCAGAGTATGTATACACTCCCACTGGGGAGATTAGCCATAATGTCCACAGGCCTATAATCTTATCCTTTAACCTGCCTGCACACCTTTTAATCTCTCTGTGCATTCTCTCGCTTGGACCACTAACACAGTAAACACAGTGCACACGACACACTCACATAGGCTAACACGTGATCGCAGCTTAGCATTTAAGAAATGAGGCCAATGTCTAATTGGGCTTGACACTTTTAACGAGACACTGCACCTTTTAAACTCTTTGAGCTTCTGCTGGATCTGAGCATCAACACCCGCCATTAACACATAATATCAGAATTTGTCTGTGTTTATTTTTAAGAGTGTTGTTTGACGGGGCGGCTGCCCAGTCAGTGTTGATGGAGATATGAGGGCTCGATTGCATCCATTGCAGTATTTTAAAAAAAAGAGATTTTCTTCCATTAAAATAGATAAAAAATGAGTAAAAGTCTAATTGAATTGCACCAGCGTGCACTGTGCGTCAGTTTTCTTAAGTTATTTCCTGTTTTATTTTGGTAATTGTCCTCCTCCTGTGTCTTTTACTTCATTTCCTGTTTTATTTTGTATTTTTCCTCCTCTTGTGTCTTGTGTTGCTTTACATCCTGTCTTCCTGTTTTCCTCTGTGTTGGATTTGTTAGCTTTTTATGGATTTATATCCATTTATCCACCCTGCCAACCTGCACCTTCGTGTAAGCCATTTTCATGAAATCTCTGAAGAAATCCTGCTGTATATACTGTTTTGCATTTAAGCCCATCCAGTTTTTCCCAAGTCAGAGATAAACATAAACCACACGTAAAAAGTAGTAAGTGGGCAGACGCTCCAAATCCCACCAATATTTCCTCTAAATTATAAAAACCACTGGAAGGCAGCCAAGAACCGCTCAAGATAGCTCAAAGCAGAAGGATGTGCCTCCAGTTTTTCATGTCATCTAGCTCGACTTCCTGTTGAGGTTGAATGCAAAGTTGCTTTATTCAAAAGCATTTGACAAATGGATGTTATGTAATGTAAGGACAAGAAATCAGTTGGCAGATCTGATCCACCTTAATCTGTCAAAACAGTAATCCTCCTCTAAAAAGTCACAATAACATCCACACCTCTGCTGCATGTCGATTTAATAACACCACACTGCCCTGCCTGGGTGCCACACCTGAAGAAATGAACCTGTCACCACGGGCACCCCACACCCTGTAATCTCTCTAATGACACCCAGTGACACCCCAACCAACTTTAAACCCACAACACTGTCATCTCCCCTAGCCTCACATCTTACCCTAAACTAATTTCACTTTACAGCTCAAGATCAACACTTACAGATTATAAAGTGCCCCTCCCGAACACACACACACACA
>NW_023340095.1:11846341-11866515 GCF_004916995.1 Morone saxatilis | reverse complement strand
ACACTTACAGATTATAAAGTGCCCCTCCCGAACACACACACACACACACACACACACACACACACAAACACACATACACTACCACCACAAAGTCTGTGACCACACCCAAAAGAAACCCCCAGCATCTGGTTACCCTCCACCCTGCCCCACCACAAACTTAATTCACACTTATACCCCACAATTGTCCCTGACCTTCTGTATCTATACCATCCCCACCTACACACATACATACATACACTGCATTGTTTTTTGTTTTTTGTATAAAATTTTTTCTTTTTTTTCTTTTTTTTCTAATAATATCCTGAAAGAACTATGTAATTTGTTGTTCTATTGCTGTTATTTAAAGTAGTTGTTTACTTGTTTTGAGTTTAAAAGCAGTCAATGATTTCCAGAGAAATTTCTTAGAAAGAATGGCTCCATTTATCCCTATTAAATATTTATTATGATTATAATTATTATTGATTGAATGAATAAATAAAGCTTTTATCGCATACAACTACGCTTAACCCTCACTACCAGATCTTCGGGCCTTAATTGTCTACAAAAAAACCTAATTCGGTGGCAGAAAAACCCATTTACTATATAATACTGGAGAAATTAGAATAAATATTAGTTAAATAGTTAATCTTGCCTCTTTCTCCAGGCTTTTCAGACAAAGTTAAAGACTTAAACATCAAAATTGAACAGCCATTTCAATTTGTGCCCATCTGTACACCAGAACATTTCAGGGTTTTGAGCCATTTCATGGGAAATTAACTCTCTTAAATCATTATAATTTGTGAAGTACAAAAGAAAATGGGACTCACTTTGCACTTCACCCAAATTACACAGCTTGCAAAATCTATATTTTTAAATCTACCAGCCTCAGTAGCAAGAGGAATACTGCCAGTTCTCAGCTGTGACACTAAACATGTTCTTCTGGTTAAACTGAATGTAACATTTTATTTAATTTTTTCAACTTATGTTTGGCTTTGACAAAGCAACATTAGTATTAAGAGCTTTATTCTTTATATATGTTAAATTACATGCCTGCCCGTAGACATATTTTATGTGCATGTTCAGTTGAGCTGGTTATGCTAGTTTAGCAGTTAATTAGAATCAATTAACTGGAAATGTCAGTTGTCACTATTTGACCTTTAATTACTGTCAAATTACATGGTTCTTCCCAGGAAGAACATTACAGTTTTACTGTTTTGACTTGCTCAGAGGGACTCGAGCACAACAGATCATTCACCTTCATCTTCATCCCCTATTACCAGAAGCATTTTCTGAGCTGTTTGTTGCAACAGTACCTTGTTTATTGTAAACTTCAGTGAGCAGTCTTCTTGCAGCAGGCAACATGAAAACTTTTGGGGGCCCAAGGACAAAAAACTGCTCCAAACTAGTGTGAAATTGAACTTTTTCTTGTAAAGATTCTATGAAGATCTGTAAAAAAAAAAAAAAATTAAAAGGAGCCATCGCATACTAAACAAAAATAAAAGGCTTATGTCTTAACATTGTGCCACATTCTTACAGCAGTACTTCCAGCTGGGCAGCTATCCACATTCTTGTTCATCCCCATCACACCATGACATTCCTCACGCTACATCAGTGACTTTCACACAACGTATTTTCTATCTTCTCGCTTAACCTGTGTGTGTGTGTGTGTGTGTGTGTGTGTGCAGGACGGAGGACATCCCTCTGAAAATCCTCGCCCACAACAGCCTCGTGGGCCGGCTGATTGGGAAGGAGGGTCGCAACCTGAAGAAGATTGAGGAGGAGACAGGGACCAAGATTACCATCTCCTCGTAAGTCGCCTCTCCCGCCTTCTTCTTCTTCGAAAACCCTTTGACGTGAGCGCTCGTACGACTATACTTCCAAAAGACAGTTTTGACTATTACCAAATTGAAACCAAAGCACAAATAACAGGCAGTGATTTCACCGTCCTGCTGCCACACCTTCCCACACCCGTGCTTATTAGCCTCTCAGCTTGTGGTTTCACTTAACTGAGTTGTTAGAGAACAAACGTGAAGAGGTGATTACAGCTCCTTCACTCCAGAACATGATATTAGAGAGGTGGTGGTTACACCCCATTTAACGGGCCGTGCTCACCAACCTTCGTTCATTGAGGGCTAATGAATTGCTCTGTCTCTGTGAGCTCTGAGGACGTAATGAGGCTTGAGGAAGATACGGAGAGGAGGAAGGAGATAAAGAGAGAGATGGGAGATGGTCCTTTTGAGAGAAGGCAAACAGTACATTCAATATTGATGGTTCTGTGAAATCCTTGCAGTGTGACCTCCACGTCCGCCGACGCTGAGGAGAGAATAGATTGATTCCTCTTCAAAGGCTCAAAGTTGTTATCGTTTTTACAACTTCCAGGCTGCTTTATGGAGAGATACCTTATTTGATTTGTGTAATAACACTTATACACCTGCTGTATAAGTATCTTGTGAAGGTGATAAAAAAATGTATGTTACCAAATCTGCAGTAAGTTAGCATTATAGCTGCAAAATCAGTCAGAGAACACCTTTTTTTGTTGTTTTTTACCTAACTTTGTGCATAACTGTGGTTTTGATTTCAGATAGACTTGATTTGGCTGTTGCGCAAAATGATCTCTCTCGCAAAATGAAGCTCAAGCTCAATATCTTGCTGCAGTGTTTTACACTTACGCTTCTTGTACAGCAGTTTTTCTCTTAAAATAATAATAAGCAAGGAATCAATTTCAACTGTTTGCACGTGCTGATATTTACATCCTGACCTTGAGAGATACAAACTATGTGTTCAAAAGGGGCACACCAGCAGTAATTGCTGGTAATTATAAGTTTCTGACGTTTAAACAGTGTTCATGTCAACCAGCTCGTTAATTATGATTGGGAAAGTCAGGTTTTTTTGATATATCTGACTTAATTACATGTAAGTATCCAAAAATCATGCAAACAAAGACGTCTCACGTCAGCCAAAGTCCGTCGCTCAATGTAATTAAACCCAATTTTAATGGATATAATATATTTTTAACTCGTACACAACCAGCTCTGTAATCAAACATGGCGCAAATGCACGCAAGTCAACATGGGAATCTTTCCCATCTCTACCAACCATCCCATATGATGTGAAACCCTATTGAGTTGCATTATGGGAAGTGTTTTGGAACTTGTCCCAAACTAAGGAACAAAGTAAGACTATCTCGTCCTCTGCTGCTTCATTTTTAACCATTCTACTTTTTTAATTTGTTTCCTCCAACTTTATGGAAATGCAGTACTAAATGGCCTGTTAGCTAAGCAATATATTTTAATGTTATTTATGTTGACAATGCAGCCTTAAATAACACTTAAGTTGGATAAACACAAAGGCAGGAAATGCAATTAAAATCAGTTAAGTCACCTCCACTTTCTGAGAAAATATGTGAGCAGAATATGAGTGTGCCTCTTCTCTGTATTTGTATTTGCATATGCATATACTCATTTGTGTGTGTTTGTGTGTGTGTGTGTGATCTCCCTTGCAGGTTACAAGACTTAACCATTTACAACCCTGAGAGGACCATCACGGTGAAGGGCAGCTTGGAGGCGTGTTGTAAAGCCGAGGCGGAGATCATGAAGAAACTGCGGGAAGCCTACGAGAATGACATTGCTGCTATAAACGTAAGCTTAAAGGTTACCATCTGCAGGTCTCTTGAACTTGTGTGTGTGATCTCAGGTTGACTCACATAGACTGACAGGTGAACAACAGAGAGGGGTGATGATATACGGCGGGATAACATTGCCTCCCCATTCAGTACACGTTACCCGCAGCATTAGTAATACGTGCGTTGTCTGCTTGGTAAATGGATAACAGTAAACCATCACCGAATAGCTCATCAGTGAGTCGGTTGGTTGAGCACAGCATGTATGCGTACGTGTGTGTGTGTGTGCCTGTTCCACGGAGCCTCTGACTCACGCTCACTTCCCCACTGTGTGTCTGTGTTCCTGCTGTAACACACTGCGTTTCCCAGCATCCATCTGATATCTGTAGGCTGCGCTCTCTCACCCAGCTCCTCTTTCACACTGCCCCGATGACATCACCAGTGCTGCAGCGCAGAGAGGTCAGCTTCAGAGGAAGAGAGATAGTGATGATACATCACACACTGCATGCTCCCTATTGCATTCCAGTAATGTAGATGAAAGCTGATAAAGTGACTGCATTCACCGTGATGATGCTCTTTGTGATGCTCACTCGTGGGGAGATTCCCAATCAGCCTCCCGTCTGCTTTTTTTTTTTTACTACTTTCACACGAGCTGCCAATTTTTTCCTTCTCATTTTTGATTGTCCAAATATTGGCTCAGATATAGTCAAGGAGAAGTATCACGCAGCATGCGGTTAAACTGTACTGGCTGGTGAGAGCAGAGCAGTTCTGGCACCTGTCGGGTTGAGCGCTGCCTCTACAGCAAGCGGTGAGGGCCATCTAGCGTGACACTGTGGATATTACACAAAAAGCCCTCAGGGAACAAGGAAGTGAAAGCAGACCGCGTGTCTCTTCACGGCCATGAAACCAGAATAGCTGACTTGACTTTGAGGGAGAAATATTTTTGTCGTGCCATTACAACAGCAAACCTGACTGACCTCCAAAAACCTCAAGTTTTCATGAGCTAAGAAAAACAGCCCTGTTTCAGCATTGTGACAATGTATTTTTCAAATTGTCCAATGGTTTATAAATGGTTTATTTAGCTAAAAGTAACACTTTTATGTAATGGAGTTAGTGGCAGTAAAGGAACAGTTCACACAACAAGGGTTGCAACAACTATTATTGTATCTGTCAGATAATCTAATGATTATTTTCTTAATACAGTAATTTGACATGAAGTTGATATCTTCAAATTCCTTTTGTTTAACCAATGAAAACCCAAATATGTTCAATTTAGTATAATAGAAAAGACAGAAAAGCAGGAAATACTTATATTTGTATATATTATATCTGAGAAACTAGAATAACCATATATCTCAGAAACTGGAACCAGAAAAGTTTATTATTTTTGCTTGATTAATTATTTGAAAAATTCCTTGATCAACACTTTACATTTTGCAGGACATATTTCATTTAGGTTTATTTCTGTGACCACATTCACAGTTAGATTGATCTTTTCCCTGATTTTATTACAACAACAAGAAATTATTGCTGTTTATTTATTATAAAAAAAAACAAGTAAAACTATTACTTACTTTGAAGGAGTCATTTTCATTCTTCTACTTCTCACTCTGATTAGCAGTAGATTTTCTGTAAATTGTAGTAGTCAGTGTCCTCTTCTAGCAGGAGACTTTTGGATGCCTAAAGGACGTAAAATCCAAGTTTAAATCAGTTTAAACTGATTTGCTCCTTTAAAAACAAATCAGCATATTCTGAAAATTGTTTAAAAACAAAAATGATGAGCGTTAATTAAATTCTAATGTCATTTGTAACTGCTTCCCTTCTTTTGCACAGCAACAAGCTAACCTGATCCCAGGCTTGAACCTGAATGCTCTGGGCATCTTCTCCTCTGGTCTGCCGGTGCTGCCCCCTGCTGCTGGACCACGCGGTGCAGTGCCCCCTGTGGCACCAGCAGGATACAACCCATTCTTAGTGAGTATGCTCTTTTTTCTTAAACACACCACCTCTGCACACACACAACCATAAAAGGTGGGGAAAAAAAGATTTTAGAAAATGCTTCTTTTGGAAAGACTGTATCACTGTTGGTTTTACCCGCCCAGCGCAGCTATGAACATCTCCAGCAGGGATTAGTTTTGACTTGATAAAGCAATTTGTTTTCAACACATGGTAAACCAGGTTCCCCCTGAAGTGCTTTTTGAAAAAACAATACCGTGTTGACTCAGGTCTTCCTGCATTGTGTTGTACACAGTTTGAAACAACCAGAATTCCCCTGTCTTCTCCAGAGATGAGTCAGTTTGTCTGTAAAACAAAGTCTCCACTCATTGCCTGAAGAGGTCGAGCCAAAGTGGTGTGAGACAGTGTGTGAGAATGTATTTGCGTGCTTCATAGTCAAGAAAGTTAGTGTGTGATTCACTGCGAGTTTATGCCCTGAAATTCCCCCTAATAAGAGCTTGAGTTGTGTACGTGCATGTGTCTGTGAATGTGTGTGTTTGTGTGCCATCTGATCGGCCTGCTTGTCACTTCACTTTCAGAGTCACTCTTCACATCTCAGTGGCCTGTACGGGGTTCCTCCAGCAAGTGCCATCACCCACCAGCACTCAGTATGTTCCCTAAAAATCTGCACTCTAGCCAATGTTGCCTTGGTGATCAGAGACTTAACCACTAATTTCTTGTTTTTTGTGTGGTTCTAGATAATTATTTAAATAGTTGAGGGCATTTAAAGCACACAAGAAGCTCAGGACTCAAGCTTTGGATGTTACCGTTTGTCTCTCTTTGCAAGTGACTTATGGTTTGAATGGGAGGTACTAGAGAAAAAGAAGAAGATATAAGAGTAATCGAGAGGGAGACATAAATAACAGACCATGACAACCTCTCAGTCAATGTCTATGCTGAAACAGTGAGTCTTGCATTCCTGCGTACCATCACCCAGTCACCAGAACACCACAAATATTTCTGGAAGGGGAACTTTTCAGCCCAGAGTTGTCCTGTGGCTCGTAAAAATTCACTTTATAAACCTCGAGTACACGAGTGTTACCATGCTAAGAAAAACAAAAACATAGGGCAACCATCGGCCTTAATAGGAAATATTCCGTTCAGACCCAGCCAGCGCGGGATGTTTACCCAAAGAGAAAACCCTCGAAGTGAGCTCAATTTAGCTTTCCTTGCATGTGGTGTCATCGTTTTCGGCTGCTCTTCAAGTATGTGACGAGTTCAATCAAAATTTCTATATAAAGCAAGTTTTGCATGTGCCACCAGCAGTAGTAGAGTTTAGTAAAAGTGTAGTGAAATATATTTTCTGTGTGGTCTTTTCTTCCCTCAGCAACAGGCTCAAGAGCAGGAGGTTGTCTACCTCTTTATTCCAACTCAGGCAGTCGGGGCCCTGATCGGCAAGAAGGGCCAGCACATCAAACAACTCGCCCACTTCGCTGGAGCTTCCATCAAGGTGAGTTTATATAGCATATGTCAACAGAGCGCTTCAATGAGGAGGGAGAGAAAGGTGGTCAAATCGTCTCTGATCACAACAGAGCTAAACCTGCATCACTTTTTTTTTTTAAAGCTTCACATTGAGCGAGTTGGCATCAGGTTGGCAGTAAGTGCTGTCTGAGTCAGCCCCACTTCATTGACCACCGCTGAGGATGTTAGTTATTTATGGTCAAAAACAAACAAAAAAAGGAGATGACTAGTGAGCTGAGCATTTCAGAAAGCCCCTCAAGCCCCGCGTCTGGAGAGGTGGGACAACTGGTCAGTGAATTCTCCAAACGTCATCTAAGGCGAATCATTCATTTGTAAGAATTTGCAGACTTCTCAGATGATTCAGGGGTTACATGCACTGAATGCCCACAGAGCAAGATCGCCAGTTTTTTGGCATGTTTTCTCCTTATTTGTCTCCATAACCTGTCTGTCTGTCTGTGTGTGTGTCAGATTGCCCCAGCTGAGAACCCAGATGTTACTGAGAGGATGGTTATCATTACTGGAACCCCAGAGGCTCAGTTTAAGGTAATAACACTATGAATATGTGTATGAATATGCAGTAAAATTGTATTGTTTTATGCTGGAATTGTATGCAACCATTGTGGGGATAAAACTGCAATTTAAAATTCATAAATGATCATGATTATTTAATATGTCATGTGTTATAGTAAACAGCAGTGCATCACTGTGTCCCCATTTTCCCCAGTCTCTCCTTGCCTCATTCCCTCCTCTTTATTCCAGGCCCAAGGTCGGATATTTGGGAAGCTGAAAGAGGAGAACTTCTTCACAGCGAAGGAGGAGGTCAAACTGGAGACGCACATCAAGGTTCCCTCAACTGCAGCCGGCAGGGTCATCGGTAAAGGCGGCAAGACGGTGAGCGGATGCTAATTTACTTTTGTTACATTAACTGTGAGAATTATATTGTCCTTTTCGAATAATTTAGAATTTTTACTGTTTTTTTCTTCATATTTATTAGACATTTTGGCCAAATGTAAAAGTCACAGCAAAAAGGACAATGCTGTTGTTTGTCTTTTCATTTTTTAATTTCCACTTCACATCTAGAGTTTAGTATTTGCTTGGTAAAAATACAGCTTTAACAACAATCTCCTTACTAAAAGGCTACCCAGCTTTTATGTAAATCTACATAAAAACATTTTTACACAGTTAAAAGATCAGTAAACACGCTTCACACCAGTGATTGCTGTACATCAAATAGCTCCTGGTTTGCTTGGTTTCATCAGTGTGAGTGTTTCAGTTTACCATAATTTGATACTTTGTCTGTCAGTGAGTTTTGTGAGAGAGGCTGGAGGTGAAATTCAAAGCCAGATGATGATCTCTGGAGTCTTTTTTTCCAGGTAAACGAGCTGCAGAACCTTACGAGTGCTGAGGTCATCGTACCGCGGGACCAAACTCCAGACGAGAACGACGAGGTCTTTGTGAAAATCAGTGGGCATTTCTTTGCCAGCCAGGTATGCAAAAAACAAGGTTTAAGGGCCTGCAAAGAGGTGTTGTTATTGTTATTATTAACACAGCGGGGTTGGATGTAGGCAGCGTATGCAGAGAGAGTGGCAAATAATTGTAACTGTAAATGAGAAGTCACACATGCGCTAATAAAACATATGTCAATATTGATGTTTCTCAGTAATGTGAGGTTAACTTGAACATGTCACAACAACAATCCTTATTTGATTGTGTTACCACAAAACATGTAGGTGTAGCTTTCAGCTGTCATTGTGTCATGTGTCTGCACACTCTGGTGCACCAAGTTTTAATTTCCGTTCTCACTGTAATATGGTGTGCCCCAACTTAAGAAGCCGTGAGTTGTCCCTTTGCAGGAAAACCTGACAGGGGCATCAGATAAGTGATGGCCAATGTATGCACTGTGTGTACGCAGCAACACAGTTTAGACCTAACACCAATGACCTAACTTTATATAACTATCTAACTGTTTATGTGCAACAACAACCAAAATAATTAAAACTTACAATATAATGTAGTTAAATGGCAGGCAAAAAGCCACAGGCGTTGTTATTTTGGACCTCTGCTCAGGTTTAAGGTGAGTGGATCTATGTTGTGGAAAATGTCACAGGACTCCAGTCACTAATAAGACTGACTAAGGTGTAAAACCACCCCGCCCCAACAGACACAACGACTTGATATCAATCAAGTCCAGTCTAATCAGGCAACATAAGTTAAAACACCTGTGGGAGTCTAACGAGACTAAATTAATTGTTTTTGTTCTGTTTTTGTAGTAAAACGATGTTAATGTTTACTTTTATGAGAAAATATTAATTTCTGATTGCGAGGCAGTTCCCACATTGCTTCTTTAATCAGTCTTTGTTGTTATATCTTGACGCTATGCTCATACACAAACTTTTGTATTATGATTCAGTTTTTTTTACTAAACTCAAGGCTCACTTGCTGCACTATATTTTTCTGGAGTTTTCGCCTATATCATGGTTTGCTCCATTCGATGATGAAGACAATGTGATAGAGTTGAAATCTCCCAAATGTTAGTAAGTGGACCTTGAGTTGGGATTATTTTGTCATGATTCTATTTCCAAGGCCAAGAGTGTACTCTACTATGTACAGACAGTTAATTACAGTAAAATAAATGAAAAAAGAAAGAAAAACAAACAAACAAACAAACCTACGTTCATCCACCCACACAGTCCAATCTGCTCCTCTGGATGCTTTGCAATTCATAGAAATGATAGTTTCTATCTTTCAAATACATTTTATATATTTTAAGTTTAATTAAATCCTTTTTTTTTTCTTTTTTGTTTGTTTGGATGGTCCTTCCCTTTATATTGTCCTGTTTGGACCTTTTTAAAGTGAGTTAGCAGCTAGCAGCCTAGCTCACGTCTGGATGTACGTGGGTAGAAAACACTTCACATGACAAGGGATCTTTTTGAACTTTACTTAACTTCCACAGGTGAGTACAGATCATACAGACGTTTACGTCAGTGAAGGAAATTGTGCTGCGCTGTGGATGAGCTGTGAGCACCATTTAACCTGAATAAACTCTGACTGTAACTCTCTTTGAGTCTCGTTGTTTCCCTAACCAATCAACATGCTACATTTAACAAAGCAACACATTACTAAGAAGAGGGAGGAGAGACAAACTTGTGTATTGTGATCTACCGTACAATATTGTCCATTACTTTCATATGGACACCATGCAATGTATCAATTAACACCTTGTGCTGCATGTGGTGTCTCTCCAATAGACTGCACAGAGGAAGATCCGGGAGATCATTCAGCAGGTCAAACAGCAGGAACAGAAACACCAGCATGGCGCCGCCGTGTCACCACACCACTCCAAGTGACCAGCGGGGGTGGCTCCAGCGGGCACCAGCCAATGAATGTAGCCCTCCCAAACGGACAGAGACCTACCCAGACAAAGGCCAAGGCCAAGGGGGACATGCAGGGCAGACCAGCAGCACCGATCAAAACCAAAGAACTTCACTAGGGGGGAAACAAGTGAGAGCCAAAGGCTGAGGGCATTGTGTGCACTGCCAGCCCTGTGAGAGCAGATAGAGTGGGAGAAACCGTACTGATATAATATAATAAAAAGACCAAAAAAATCTTTAAGAAAGGTGGAAACTGTTGTCTTCGCAGTTAAAAAGGCAAACAGAAAATAGTATGTCGCCCTGCATAATGTTATCTCTTAAGTTGGACTAACATAGGCCTAACAAACGGATAAAGCAACTGTATTAACACGAGAGTATACGAGGCATTGTGATTGATATTTTGAGTTAGAAACGAGAGCGAGTGACAATGGACACCTTCTCTCACCAGAGTTTGAGATGATATTCAGATTGCGAGATTATCCTTAGCAGTATTAATACAGAGTAGAAAAGTATATTGATACACACTGAGAGCACGCGCTGTCAAAATGACAGTGCGGCTTGGTGTAGTTTTTAATATTTTGCTTGTTCCAGAGATTGATTGGGCTGTGGCAGCCACATAAAGCGGTTTCCTTTGTTTGTTCACATTATAGGCCACTGAAATCAAAAAGAAAACCCCTATAAGTAAATATGGTGAATGGTTCTGAGTCTTTGTAATGAGCCTGTGTGTGTGCCAACGCAAAAGATAACTTCCCTTTGAAATGTCTCTCACCATTCATAGCTGATGCTACACTTTTCCTTTTTTTTCTTCTTTCTTTTCTGCTAATTACTGCTTCACTTTCTCATCACTCTCTCTCATCTGGCATCTCGTTTTTTTTAATAGGATAAAAATATTTGTTGTCGAGAAACACTTTTTTTTTTCTGTAGCCTTTTGATAACATTGAACTGACTGCCACTTTCGCTCAACAGAGGTTAAATGCCACAGAGGGATTTATTTTATTTTACCAGTAAACTGGTATCACTCTCCCATGCTGTAGAGTAGACTATATCTACAGTCATGCTTGTTATCCTGATATATTAAAAAAAAAATCAAAAGGGATGTCTCTAAAGGCATTCTCCACTACGATCAGAGCAAAAAATTGACGTCTTAAAAAAAATGGTGCACCTTTGCTTGTTAACAAGCGACCAGTCATTTTGAATGTGCACCACCACACACGCTCTACCTTATGAGGACGTCATGAGGGCCCACACAACCTGTGAGCTGAGGACCCAGAAAGGGGAAACGTGTTAAGGGTGGGTGGGTGGGTGTGTGCATGGTGGGGTGCAGACTGCGATGGTGTGTTGGGAGTGGCAATGAGGCAATTTTTTGGGGGTTTAGAGGGTGGGGGGTTTGGGGTGGATGGGGGAGGCCACTGTGATGACCTGTGGGTACATCAGGCACAACCGCAAACGTGAGCCGCAGCCGCCGTTGGCTGTAACCCTCTTCTTGTCAGGGAGCTTTCTAAAATGCCATGACAGCTGGTGAATGTACGATATGCGCCTTTTTAGAAATATACACCACCTGCCGTGTCCAGCAGCCGGCCAGAGGCACAGACACACAGATGTCATTCTCACTCTCGCTCTTTTTCTTTCAACTTTTCCTTTTTTCTGTTTAACATTTTGGCGAGCTGGCCAGCCGGCCTGCGAGCACGCTGGACACGCAGGTCCCCGGTGTCCCCTTTGTGCTTTACTTTGGAGACCGTGGAAGCTTGTTGCCTTAATTTGTCACCTTTCAGACATCACCCATTAGCTTCATCTTCCAGACGCAAGGTTATTGCCAATACGCAAAGCTTCCTTCCGTGTGTGTGTGTGTGTATATATATATAAAAAGAGAGAGTAATATTTATGAATCTATTTTTTTCCTATTTTGTGATGAGAGCTATTGATAAGAAACAAAAAGAAAACAAAGTCCTTTTCTTTTTTTCCTCAGTGGGACACTGCCATATTGTTTTGAAGGGAAGTGTTTATTTTCTTGAAAACTAGACTATGAATAATAATATAAATAAAAACCTGAAAAAATAGGAGAACAGTAAAGTGAACCACCGCGTTAACTTTGGTCAGGATGTGAACAGTGCGCATGTCAGTATTGTGATCTACCTCAGGCTTCAGGGTACCTCAGTCCAATCTTTCATTTCCCCTTTTTCCACATTTTGTATGCCTTGTTAACGGATCATTTTGAGCGTTTTTAATTTTCTTTTTTAATAAAAAAAAAGAACAAGAGAAAAGATCTACAGTAAATCTCTAAACTCTTCAGGTCCAGCCGACTAGTGAAACTTTGTAAACCGTAGTCAACTCTGTTGGACTGTCTTTACCTGGACGCCATACAACCTCTTAATGATACACGTCAAAGGATTTCCAAGTCCATTTTTCTGGTAGAAAGGAATGAAGAGCAGGATCTAGGGGGTACATACCTGCCCGAAGTGGTTCTGAATGTGGATGTTGTGTACTGATTTCACCATCAAAAGAAAGGAAAGGATACAAGTCAGTTGATATAAAACAGAAACGAACCCACGTGCCTCCCTGTTTCCTCCCAACAGTACCTCCAGGTTTTTTTTTTTTTTAGACTTTTAAAAAAACAAACAAAAAATGAAGTTTATTCACTTGTGAAAAAAAAAAACATTTATAACAACCCAATTCAATCTTACCAGCTCTGTTTGATAACAGCATACTCTGGGGTTGATTTGAAGAAAAACACGAAGCTGCAAAAATACACTGACAGGACTCTTGAACATGGTGTAAAACCCTAGTCTTCTGTGTAGAATGTAGAACAACTCTAGTCTAGTCGTTGAAATGTCACTGTGTACGACAAGATAACTGTATATCTGTAAACATGTACAATAGAGTCACACATGAATGCATCGTTTTCTGTCTCTCTATAACACTTACCAGTCTGCACCTGCGTTGTGAGAGATGGTGGGAGAAGTTTAGAGTGTCACAGCTTCCCTCAAAACTGACCTCTAAATGGTTTTTCTCATCAAATCTACCGAATTTATTTTAATTTTAATTTTTTTTTGTGCTGTACATTTCAGAATTACCTCTCAGAATCCAAGGCTGACTTTAGTTACTAAAACCGATGTAGGGAAAAAAAGAATTAAATAAATGTATGATGATAGTGAAAGTTAGTGTTTGTCTTTGGAGTTCTTTTAACTGTTGAGAGCTGATTGTTTTTTTGTTTTGTTTGTTATTTTACTTTTTGGACGGGCAGACTTGTCATCAGATGAGGCAGATACTTTTTTTTTTGTCCCAGTGAACACAGACTAGCAGTGCTAAATTAAAACATAAAAGGTCTATCAAACTCACACAATGCCTGAGGCTGTTTCAGCAAGCCTCCCCACAGCCGGTACAGTACCTCATACTGATGATGATGATGATGATGATGATGATGATGATGATGATAGCTCACCAGACCTGATTCAAATGCCCTGACCTCACCCACACAAATGCAGTAAGGTGCTTCTACTCAAACGCATGACTCCTGTGGTGGTCTTCTTCACTGTAGTAGGGTATGTCGTGGAGAAAACGGCTTTTCACAGTAGCACTGGAAATCGTAGTTTGTCATTCATGGTTTTGTTTGACTGTCAGAAGTAGAAGAAGTTTTTTTTTTTTTTTTAGAACAGTTTTGAAGTTGAGGCTATTTTCTTGCATTGCAGAGGACTCTTCATACCTCTGTCTCTCTTGTGTTTTTGGCTCTTTATACAGTTAAGTGCAGGTTTCCCTCCAGCTGGTTCGGTTTCACTGTGGTGTTGTCAGCAGAGCATCATGGTCGTCGAGACATCTGTAAGCCAACCGCAATCTGAGGTTGAAACTTGTCCAGATGATAGTAACCTTTTTTATTTTACTTCCAAGGATTGGTGTTTCTAGGTTTTGTGGGGTGTTGCTAGACATTAATATTCAGTACCAGAAAAACCACAATTACACACATCACTGAGGGTGTACTGTGTTGTTAGTCATATCACATGGTGGTTAGATAGTTTAGGCTTTTTTTTTTTCTTGTTTTCCGTTGATCTGGTTTTCTCGTCATTTACACTGATTTAATAATGTAGTCTGGAGCATTAGCTGGGATTCTTTGCTTTAATATTCATTCCTTTTTAGATCACTACCAATAATACTACATGTTAAATTGTGGTTGACAAATATCCTAGCTAGGATTTTGAACTGATTTGGGAATCGAAAGGCAAAATAAATAATTCTGTGACATGCAAAAGAAGGAGGTTTGACAAGAGTATCCAGGTCTGATTAAACAAAAGCTGATCAAACTTGTTCTGCCTTTGGGACTGAACAGAAAAGAGGGCATTCAACAACCATCCAAAAAAATATAAATGATTATGGATTAGCTGAGGAAGGATTTAGTAAAGTCTGGTCGGATGTATGCAGAACCACAGCAGTGTTTTTTGTCCTGTCTTGTTATTAAATAAGAAAACACAAAGCATTGCATGAGACTGTTGTAGGCGATCCAGTATGTACTACACTTCATATAGCACTAGACTTTCAGTAGTGGTTTTACATGGATCCATTTCTTAACTGCATTTCACCATTTGGGAGATTCCTTTTGTTTCCTCAGTAGGTCAAAACCCTCAAGTCCTACATTTCCCACGGGCCAAAAGGTCCCAAACACCTCAAGGTAATCGGTGACTGTGCGCTGGACAGACATATGATCCATTTTTAGTACATCTCGTGGATCCATGCCTTTCTGGTAACAGCCATGCTGTTGTTTTGAGTTGTGAGTGAACTGTATTGCTGAGCAACCTGGATCTGAGCAATAAAGAATATTTGAAAAAAATAGTACTTCACCTTTGTTTTATTATTTCAAAGTTTTTTTTCACCTCTGAAATAAAAAAGGTGCCACATCATTTGTGACCTGACATACCACAAATATACCAGCCAAATTGTGAATTACATCTTTAAGGAAACAGAAAGCTGACATATCATTTAAAATATTAACCAACATAAAGAGTTTTAAAATAACACTTTGTGCAGGGTATATGCTGTTGGACCAGAACTGTACAAAAGACACATGGACCGTACAAAGAGGCAGCAAAGAGAAAGATTTCAAATCAATATTAAGGCTCAATTTAACAGAGGCCTCACACTGACTGATTAGAGATCCTGACACAGTAAAAGAGACATGGACACTTATTCACAAAAGTCCTAATGTAATTTAATCGATTACCTACAATTATTCCCGACCGCGGCACTCTTGAGGTCAAACTCTGGTCTCTAAATTACACAATTTAAACACATTGAAAAATAGTACAAATTGTCCTCCAAACTGCAAAATGTGATTGTCAAACAACAAAAATACAACTTCAGGTTGTACAATATATGCTGCAAACAGTTAGTGTTTCACAAACACAAACAATCCCTAATCATCTGAACCATTATATTTACATTTCCATGTTGGAGGTAGACATTTGACTGCATGACAGGCACTTAAAACACCGGCTGTTTACACTGAAGCAGGACTATTACTGTACCACGAGTGCAAGAGCAACATTACCTTAAAATCCTTCACTCAATCCGTATGATTACTGTACATTCATACATCTATATACATATACTGTGCATGCTGTGGCACAGAAACACCAGTGTTTGGTAACACAAAATACTTGGCTTCAAATCCCACTGTGCCATACTGAACTGCCAGCTTTATTTTTCTAAAAGCTGCAATTACATCGCCAGGTGGCTGCAGAAATGTAGAGCACACCAGTTAAAAATAAACCTTTTTTCACATGTGTGCGCACAAAAGGTTTTCTGTAGAGTCGCCACACGAGGGGCATCAAAGCGCCAGGGAACAAACTCAATCCCAGAACAAATCACTGGACTTTCTTATCTGGGATGAGGCCGTTCTGCGGCTGCACGTCCAGTTTGAGACGCCTCTGACTGAAGTGGCGGATGAGGGCGCCGGGCAGCAGAGCCATGCAGGCGATGGCCAGCAGCTGCAGCAGCCGCTCCCAGGAGAACAAATCATCCAGCGAAGACACCTCAGACAGCATGACGCCTGTCTGGACACAGATGAAGTTGTATGGCAGGAGGCCTACAAAAGCAGACAGAAGATCAAGAACAAGCCGTAGCATTATAACAGGGTTTATTTGCAGTTTTGAGAGAAATGCTCTGGTATTTTTGTTTGAATTTATGCGTTTTTTTAGTCAATTTGTAAAAAATAGGACAAAGCAATAGATACTTTAAATCTGGAGACACAGAATAACAAATGCTGGTACAAAGAGGAGCTGCATTTGGTTGAATGATAACTAAAAACAGGTCTGGCAATCTGTACTTTGAAGCTTTGTTAATTGCCACCTGTTGCTTTGAATCATTCACAAATGTCAGAGTCACATGTAGAAACTAACAACTCCAGGGTCATATTAATTGGCATGTAACCTGCAAACATGACCAACCTTTAAATGGCCTTTTCATTACTGATTTAGTCCATTTAGTGTTTACATTATTTATCTGGGGGAACTAAAAATGGAAAATGGTCTGTGTGTGTGTCATTATATAATTTACTGAAAGCTCCAAAGAGCCACAAATGAGGCGATCTACATGCACTCACCAATGAAGACTGAGCAGAAGAAGAAGGTGATGGGGATGTTGACAATCGGGGCAGACATGTTCAGAAACCAGTTGGGTGTCATGGGAAAGAATCTCAGGAAGAGCAGAAAGAAGAACAAACAGTCCTGGTTCTCCTCAACCTGTGAGATAAAGATGAGATGTTAAATGAGGCGTTACAGTCTATGAAAGGACAGTAGATGCACTTTTCTTTCTGTAATTTGTGTCAATGTTTGCCACACTGGTTTCTGATACTGTAATAAAAGTGTCAAATGACAGTAACAACAATAAAGTTACAAAGAGGTGCTGCATTAGGTTGAACATTGATAACTTTGGCAGCTATAAAACAGGTCTGGCAGCAATGTGACACGAATCATCACATTTGACCTTGTTATAGAATCAGATAAAAAAAAAAACCCACACAATTACATGTGTAAGTAGAGCTCTCGGGTCAGGAAAATATAACTTTATATCTCAATGGAGGCATTCAATTAAGTCTCCGATTCATTCTTAGTACGTAGCATCACTTCCCGTTCACATAGGTGTCGTATTTCCTACTAAATCATGAGATATTAGTCCATAACACATCCTAGGAGAGGTGGTAAAACCTGTGAAGGTTTACACCACATATTCTTAAAGATTTTACAAGAAGAATCGCAAGGATAAGTGGTTTTCATTGAGTGTATGTGTACAATCATTTTCTCTGTCACTGATAGTTGTGGCTGTTGAGACAGGGGATTATGTTTCGATGTATTAAGATATATTTTGCAGTTTTGTGGATAAAGTCAACAGTTGAACTTTTATTGCATAAACAGTCTCAATATTCTTTTCGCCATGTGTCACAAATTTACCTTCCTCTGCAGCATGGACACTTTATCAGGGAATAGGTTAACAATGTAGCGTTTCCCGAAGGCCCGAGACAGGAGGTAGCACATGGTGGAGCCCACGGTGGTGAGAACACAGGCAAGAAGCAGTCCTTCATATGGTCCAAATATAGCTCCTGCGAGAATGTTCTGCACAACGACAAGTGGAGAAGGCCTCGGTTACTAGACATCATTAACACCTTTGTAACGATCAGCTCTGAACATACAGACCTACTGTGTCTCTTCCTGTAAAAGAGAGAAACACTCTGTGGTCTTACAGTGGTTTTAAAGGCGAGATGTTGGGTGACAATAACTGTAACCAGCATGTGGTGTGTGGCTGAGGCTGTTTCTCTGTTCTGTAATGAACACGCAGTTGTGCAGATTAAACTAAAGTAAGTGGGGAAGTCCAGCATGCCTGACTATATGCTGAATGAATATTTTTATCCTCCGCAGTGTGTCTTTAAAGAAGAGATCCAAGCCGCACGCCACATACAGGTCAAGTGCCTTTTTTTTATTTTTAGCATGCAAGCCTTTTTTACCAGCGTAGGTGTGACAGTTTTTCTGTCGAACGTGTAACAATGCTGTGACGAATTAATAAAAAAAATGCTTTAATCATGTTTTAACAGACTCAACAAAAATAATATCAACATCCACTGTTTCTGCCTTGTTATCCAGCATCAGTACAGAGAACATCTAAGACTTTTTTCGTCTTTATTTTTTACCTTACCAGGAACGAGGATCCAGGAATGGCAAAGGACTGCTTGTAGAGATATGCACTACAGAAGAGTAGCAGGACATATCCAGTGTGCTCTGTCTTGTAAAACTGCAGGAGCTCGGCCAGTTCCCTCAGCTCCTCCAAGTCTGAAGGGAACTTCAACCTGTGAGAACAACCGCACTCAAGTTAGTTACATCGTCTGCTCTTCTTTCATGAACACACAGGGTTGGGAAATATGGACTAAAGATACTGTAATCACATATATGTCAGTATTGACTAACAAATACAAAATCATATATCAAATAGTCAGTATTTTGAACAGATTGATAGTTGGAAGTATTTCTTAAATGTTTGTTCATATTTGTTCATCGTTGTTTACTAGAAATAAAACTAGTTGATTAATAAATTTAATGATTAAAAAAGAAAAATAATCTGAAGATGTATCTGATAATTAATTAGTATTTTTTCTGGAGCAAAATACAAAATCACTCCCTTGTTCTGTGTTATTGTAAACTGTTCAACTTTAGGTTTTAAGCTTTATGAAATTATGATGGACATTTTTCACAATTTAGAGACCTTAACAATTACTTAACTTAATGGATACATTAATGGCGAATTAAGTGATAATGAAACAGTTGCAGCCCTATCTTATTTCATGTATAAAATATTGCTATAGTCACATCATGCATAAATAAAGATTAATTACAGCTTTGTCGACCAATAATTTAATTCGTCTAGCCTGAGCAGAAAGAGTTGTGTTTATAGAGTAGCTGAAATAATATTCATTCATTCATTCATTCATCCATTACTGTGTTAAACAGCTGTATAAAGTAGCTATTACACAGACTCAATGTGAACATTTAACGCCACACCATAAACATAATGCATTATTGTTAGTTATCTACTGTTATTGTCACATGCTGCTTGTGCTGTTATCTGTATATCTGTGTATGAAGGAGACACTGGCTGAGCAATGCTAACCATTTAAAAAAAAAACACCTGTTAAAATACAGTGGATATATTTATACGAGTTTAATAACGTATAGACTTTATTTACTCTGACTAAAAGCTAACGCAGTCAGTCACCTGCTGTCTTCTTCAGAGCTGTCAGCGGGCTGCTCGGACTCCGATGTTTCCACATGTTTCCCCTCGGCGGTGGGACGAGGTCGTCGTCGGGGTCCCGCAGGAAGGTAGAGGGACAGTGAGTACAGGTACAAGCTGGCTGCAGTGATAACACAGAGGAGTCCGACAAGTGAGCGCATATTCCTCACTTTTTGTGCGCCACAAACCCCGACTTCACCTCCTCGGTGTCAGTGAACGCAGCAGGAAACAATGGCCCACCGCTGGTTCTTTTTTCTTGTTGTTTAATGGCGGCAGGCATCAGCTTATTGGTGCATTATCGCCATCTTCTGCTCCGGAGTGTAAGTCAGTCCCAACCTATATTCCTTAAGGGACCTATTTTATATTGAGGTAAATACTACTACTACTACTACTAATAATAATAATAATAATACATTTTATTTATAAGCGCTTTTCTAAATACTCAAAGACACTTTACATAAAAACATAAAAGCAGCAAAACAACATCAAAT
>NW_023340095.1:11845950-11846241 GCF_004916995.1 Morone saxatilis | reverse complement strand
AATAATACATTTTATTTATAAGTGCTTTTCTAAATACTCAAAGACACTTTACATAAAAACATAAAAGCAGCAAAACAACATCAAATAGTAAAACACTTAAAACACATCAGACTAATCAGATCAGAATCAGAAATCCCAGGGGGAAATTATTTTCCCTGGGATTATTATTACAGACTAAGCTAAACATTTAATACATTACTAAATTACATATTTTATGGATATTTCATGTTATATTCAATACATAACAATGACAATAGAGAACAACTGATTAAGATTCAAGATTCAAGAAGC
>NW_023340095.1:11840708-11845732 GCF_004916995.1 Morone saxatilis | reverse complement strand
ATACAACAATACACACCGTGCAATGAACTGTACAATGATAATAATACAACAAATGCTGGAAGTTTCAATTCATTTTAAGCAGATAATTTCCTGTGAATATTTAATATATAATAGTGACATTTTTAGGAACTTTTTATACAATTTTGTGTCTGTATTATGTTTTTATATTAAAAAATTAACAATCATAAATACTTAAAAAGCTGTTTTTTTTTTTTTTGACAAATTCACGTTGTAACTGCAAACTTTTTAAGTTTTTCTAAATGCATAAAAGTCAAGAAGGTCTCATGACCCCCCATGAAGCTTTGGCAACCCCCTAGTGGGGGTCCTTACCCCCAAGTTGGGAACCACTGCCCCAAACTGTGCTCTCTCACCCGTACTTAGTAATGTTTTTAATGTGAATTCCTGCACCCCTAATTTCCTCAGTTTCCTCATCATCTCTTTTTCTGTCCTAAACCTACAGCTCAAAACCACAGGCTCCACTGACTCTTCTTCCTCGCATAATGTCTGTCTAATGTTTTCCTACCATTTTCAAAGTTTTGGGGCATTTTCAGTACCCCAATCTTAACCCTACCTGTCCACTCTCTCCACTGCCTACCCTACCTTTAACACTCATTTGGATTTAATAAAGTTGCCTCCCTTTCCCCTCGCTGTCCCATCTTTCTTGCCACAGTTTGTTGTTTTTTTTTGATTACATGTTAAACCTGCTTTACTGCTTTAGCTAAATTAGAATCAGCTTTGTCAGCCAAAGACTACACAGACAATTAGACTCACATACAGCTAAAACAAGGACAACAAAGCTGAACAAACATAGATAAAAAATAAACATATACTGGGTAAATACGTCCTATTGGCATACATTAATAAACATTAATAATGTGTTTGTAGGTGTGGGAGTGCATGGGTGACATCTCATTTGAAGGATGGAATAACAATGATAAGAAATTAGTACAAATACTTAATACAAGTAAAAAGGCTGTCATAATGAAGTGCTAAAATCAGAGCCACCCACCATTAATGGATACAGGTACATGAAATATATATTATGGAAAGACTGCAATTTTCCCAGAAAGTCTAAAAACATGTTTTCTGGATTCGGACCAAGACTTCAACTTAATAATAAATGAATGAAATTGTAATGTGACATATATTATTTTTATCACATTTAACAGCTCGCTCTTTATTCATTTATTTCTTTTCATGTTCAACTGTAAATACTGTCGCGTAAGGAAATCTCTGGAAGAGCTATAGGCTGTAAATTGGTTTTGTGCACAGCGCTGTGTGAATCTCTCTCTGCAGTGGTATTAATACTTTATTGATCGAATTTCAGAAGTACAAATATTGCAATAAATTGTACAAATATGTCGATACATTGAAAAATGATCATTTTGAACCACCAATATCAACAACAATAAGCACACATAATAAAAGAAAAGGAATATAAATAAATAACATTGTATATAAGATAGCAAGTTTTTAAATAAAACACAAGGTAAAAAACTTACACATGAAGTATATATATAACTTATTTTCACTGATTTCACAGATACTGTGTAACCTGATGAAGGTGACATGAAAGCTTTTCCAATAGATAGATAGATAGATAGATAGATAGATAGATAGATAGATAGATAGATAGATAGATAGATACATTAAACATACATTAAACATACATTAAACTAAAATTAAAAATAAATATTAAAGTTAACAATACATATATACATAATATAGTACTTATAATACTATATATATATATGTATATATGTTCATACAAATCAAGTGTTCTGTAGATTGTAAACAAATACAAATAGTATCATTTTTTTATGCGGATCCATGGCAACGGCTGCAGTGACGTCACAACCTCACAGATTTGTGGCTATTGTTATATTTAATTTAAAACATGTATATATTAGTAGATAGTTATTTACATTCTATTTTACATAATATATGTAACGTCGTATTAAAAGAGACATAATAGAAACATAAAAAGAGAGAGAATGTAGTTTTCTGATCGGCTCCAGGCCAGACGGGTGCGCTAGTGGTTGCTAACGGTGGTTGCTAACCAACCGCCACTGGAACACAATCACCAAGACGACGAGGAAGACGTGGCTTCATGGCGTAAATAAAGTGTGTTAAAGGGCAGTGTAAGTCCTGCCAGCAGGAGGGACGTTACAAAGTTCACTCTGCACACCAACAACAAGTGTGATAGCTCGCAGTGTTTGCTCGGCAGGCTCAATGGCTCAGTATTCTTGCGTTTCGGGCTCTGTTGGCTTGATTACTCTCAAGAATCCGCCTGTCAACGCACTCAGGTGAGCTGAAGTCGAAAACAAGGCTGCAGAGTCCACTCAAGTGTTTTTATATCTTGAGGGAAGACTGGTGCAAGATTGGTCTTTTATAGAAGCATTAGAGGCCCAAGGACAAACTTGCACAAGTAAAGGTGCACATGACAAGTTTGTGTGCTTAAGGGAATTACTTCACTGTCAGCACAAGATGCAAAAAGAGTTAAATCAAAGGTGGAAGATAACTATCAGGTTTATTCAAGCATTGTACTTAAGTATGATATTGAGGTACTTGTAACGTGAGTATTTTCTCATTATATGACTTTATACTTCCACCCCACTACATTGCAGAGAGAAATATTGCACTTTGCAGGTTAAGATTTTACATTAAAAGAGATCCTAAAATATGGTGCATTGTTGTAAATTAATAGTGCATAAAGTAGTTAAAATAAGCTCAACCTTGATCAACAGCCACTTAATGTTGTTCCTTACCCAGAGATTAATAATAATAAAGTCTCCTACTGGTATTATGACTTTCACAGGGGCCATGGTGCTGCACAGTGAATACTTTTAATACTTTAGGTATATTTAGCTGATAATACTTCTGTATCTTTTATTTAAGTAACATTTTGAATGCAGGACTTTTACAAACAAAGCCTGATCTGCTGGTGAATGAGCAGCACTACTGGAGTACACAGATTTCTCACAAAGATTCATCCTGCTTGCTGTGCTATTTAGGCCACCACTGCCACATTTTACAGAAACCTGTTCCATATATAATGTATGTCGTATTCTAAATAATGCACATCTGCTGAATTTAAGATGCCACCGTGCACTTTTCACTGCCTTTTATTTAAGATGAATTCATCTAAAGTGGTTGTGACAGTGAAGGGTGGAAGCACAGAAAATAAGCAGAGGTGTAATTATTTGCCATGTTCAGAACGTCACATAGAAATAATGCAATAAAATATATTCTAAAGCTTTTTTTATGTTGGGTACCATTTATTTTTCTCTCATATCTAAATATAATTTTATATATAAATGTATGTAGGCTGTAGCAGAACGGTCTGTACTGTCCCTTAAGCCTAGCTCATAATAATTTAAAGGATAAACTTATTAATATTGTACATCCAGTATCATGTAAAAATGTTTGTGTTTCTTTTATACAGTGCAGCGGTGAGGCATGGCATCGTTGACACGGTGAAGAGAGCACTCAGTGAGCCGAAGGTGAAGTCGGTGGTCATCTGTGGCCAGAATGGAATATTCTGTGGAGGTGAGGACGTTTTTCTTTTTTTAATTTTCCAGTTCCTGTATAAAAGTATTTAAGATGCGTAAAAGCAGCGCATTGTGGAAGAAAAGCAGATTTAATAGATTTTAAAGTTATAATTTATGTTGATTTGATCAACTTTAGCCTGGAGGCGGAGAGAATAAATAAAGGAGGGTATTACTGTTGTTGTTTCATATAAACTGGAGCTGGATTTTATCAAGAACACATAGAAAAGCTGCACGCTCAGCATTCACAAAAATAGCTTCACCTGTGCTGATGAGAGCAGGAACCATATTAGGACAGAATCAAAAGTAAACCAGGAGCCTCGTATAAATATTCTTCAATAGTTTATCTGTATTAAATAACAACTACAACTGTGTTATTTGATAAACTTAATACGATTTATTTCTTCCTCCTCGTGTGTGTCGACGTGTAACCAGATGCACCTCATATCAGTATGTCGTTTCTGTCTTTCTGTTGGAATTTCCTGCTCACATCATTCATTTCTTTTTGTGTAACAGGAGCCGACATCAGGGAGTTTGCGTCAGACATGTCCGGACCTCCGCTGGTACCGATGATCCACGCCATCGAGGCGGCGAACAAGCCGGTGGTGGCAGCCATAGAGGGAAGCGCTTTAGGCGGAGGCCTTGAGTTAGCACTTGGCTGTCATTATCGAATTGCTCACTCTAAAGTTAGTTCATACTTTGGATCTCTTTCTGTCTCTCTCTGTCAGCGTCTCTCTAATGTCAGTGTCGAGCTGCATCAATGTCTTAACTGACAGCGTTGTCTCACATCTTACAGAGTGACCGTTCATTGAATTGTTATTGTTCATTTTTGTTTGGTCGATTAAGAAAAACACAGAGAGAATGTTTTTCACCCTTTTAGGCCATGTAATAATCTGTGTAATGTATTTACTGTAAAGCAAACCCAACGCTGTTCAGCATCTATAATTCATCAAACTGTATGCCTTTGTGTCCTTTCAGGCCAGACTGGGGCTTCCAGAGGTGACTCTGGGTCTGTTGCCAGCTGCAGGGGGAACACAACGACTGCCAAGGCTCATCGGAGTCCCCGCCGCATTAAACCTCATCACCACAGGTAGCAAAGACAGCTTTAACCTTGCCTGACTATTACAGAGTTCATGATAGTAGTTTAAACGCTCTTTAAAAAACCAAACCAGATACAGGCAGATATCCATAAATATAAAGAAGTCAGCGTATGTCTTGGCAAATGTGCAACATGCGAATGTCCCTGCCTTGACAGAGTCGTTGATTGCACATAAACCTTGTGCACAAGAGAGCAGCTGCTGTCACTTAGAGAGTCGTAGTTCACCGTCCTGACCAGCAGAGGTCAGCATGTGTTTAGTGTAACCATCCTCACTGCCAGAGACGCCTTCTCTGTGAATCAAACTGTAATTCTTTTGTCTCTATTCGTCATAATCTAGGAGTTTGCAGTTGTACTATATCTATATAAATATATATATA
>NW_023340095.1:11840377-11840608 GCF_004916995.1 Morone saxatilis | reverse complement strand
TATATATATATTATATATTCTCATCTAATAAATGTAAAATGTCACATGTCATCCATATAGATGCTTTAATGCCCTTCATGTCTCCCACAGGCCGTCATGTGACTGCTGCTGAGGCACTGCAACTTGGAATAGTGGATCAGGTTACTGATCACAACACTGTGGACGCAGCTGTGAAGTTTGCCCTCAGTGTTGCAGGTGAGACACACAAAAAAAGAAAACAAGGTAGCACAA
>NW_023340095.1:11840152-11840328 GCF_004916995.1 Morone saxatilis | reverse complement strand
GTACCCACTGGTATAAAATCAACTCACTCTCCACTGGTTTAAATATTTACTTGGTGGAAGGAAGAGAAATTCCTCCCAGAGCAGTTATTTTAGTCCGACATCAAGAAGTGCCGACACGCAGGTTGTGGAAGTCAAAGGAAGCAGAAAACACGGCAGGCAGATCCTCCACCACAGAA
>NW_023340095.1:11825569-11840108 GCF_004916995.1 Morone saxatilis | reverse complement strand
CTGTCAGATGTGCTCTGATGTCTTCACTGCTTTTGCTGTATTATTCAGAAGGGCGAAAAGGGACAAACTTTCTTAGAATATTAATAATGGGCCCCTCGCCAGTCATTTAGGAGGGATGAGGATTTCCCCGTGAATGTGAATCAGACTCATTTACCCAGTGAATGGATTGCTAAAGTGTGCCATGTCCCTGCAGTCTACGAGGAATGATTTCTCAGTCTGTGTAAAGGGTAACCCATTCAGATTTGCTACATTGTGATAATACTGACAGACAACACTAGTAGGCTCAACATAAAATAACTGACATGCTTTCATTTTTCCACTGCTGCTCTTGTACAAAGGATGATTTTATTCTTCAGCGCAATTCAAGAGCTGTCATATTTCTGTCAGTTTTATTTCTTTTAAAGGAATACTTCAGCATTCTGAAATGTGCGTTATTGTGCTTTGCTTTTCACTGAGTTAGATTGGAGGAAGATTGTAACCATTGTCGATTGCTAAAAAACTTATGCTTCCTAGTTTACTTAACTTAGCATAAAGACAGAAAACCAAGGGAAACAGATGTCACATGTTAAAAAAACACCTAACATCACTTCTACAGCTCAGTAATTAACACATGATGTCTTGTTTGTTTAATACGCAGAAAAACCAAAGTGTAAAATCAGTGTGTATGTGTGGTTTTGCTGTTATGTGCTGGACTACTTCTTGGCCGAGCACACAGAACCGGGCTAGATCCTGATGCCAGTCTTTATGCTAAGCTAAGTTAACTATAACTTCATATTTAACACACAGATATGAGTAGTATCAAACTTCTCATCTGACTATCTGCAAGAAAGTGAATAAGCGTATTTCACAATCAAACGTTTCCTTTAAGCCTTTGAGAATCTTTTAAGGTGTCTTGTCTGAGCAGAGCCCCGGTTGTAAAAGAACCTTTGATTCTTTTGCAAGTGTATTTGAGATAAGATAGAACCTGAGAGGATGTTTTCATACTATACTGTAGGTTGTGAGTTACTTATTACAAAGATGTCATCTTCAACTGTTGCTTGCCGATGACAGCTCATTTCTAAGAAATTAGATGGCCTAATATTGCACCTTTAGCAAACAATCTCACTACATTTGTTTAAATTGTCAACAGTAGGTCTCCAGGAATGCATAGAAACAGCATTTTACAATCAAATGATGATAGCAGTGTTATGCATGCCTATTTCCACACAACACTGCCAAGATGACTTGAGTGGGTGAGAAAGTGAGTGTTGTTAGTAAAGCTGATGCTTAGAGTGAGTCAGACAGAGAAGCCAACAGCATACAAGATTTCAGGAGATAGGACTGAAATCTGTGGACGGATACTCCAGTCTTGTGTTGATTAGCAGGGGGGTTAAATGGAGACAGGGAACGTGTGTCTAAATTTACTAACTGAGAGTGAATGTTTGTGACATTGAGATGCGAGGCTGGTGAGTCAACTAGAATAGATTTCATCTGCCACATCCATAGATGCAAACATAAAACACTACACTACATAAATACATACAAATACATGGGTGTGTATATTTAGGAAAAGAAACAGTTTGTGCACTTAAATTGATGCACTTCGGCTAATGCGTGCGCACACACACACACACACACACACACACACACACGCCACATGCACAGATTCAAGTCTCGGCTGGTGACGAGATTAACTTTTTTTTACCCCAGTAGTTGCAACATCTGCCCGCTACATCTGTCAGGACGACCAGGCTTTCCACACGCGGCACAACAAATCCATCAACACAGCTCAACCATTTACAGATTAACCGCTGCAATAATGCCCTCCCAGAGTACATTGGAATCACATTGCACTGCCACACAACATCTCTTTGACATTTCAGTGTGGACAGGATGTACATTTAACTGACCAGAATTGACCCACGCCATTCCTTCATTCTTCTGTGGTATATTAATACAGACTTAACTTGTAATAGACAAAATTGTAAGTTGTTGAAGTAAGTGGAGATAAATGATCAGATGCGGTTGCTGTCCCTTTAAGCTTTGCCATGGTGACCCAGTTTCTGGCCCAAACCCACGGCTGAGTGTAATTCAGTGAAGCTGTGGAGGATTCTGACTACTGTCTCATGTAATCATGTCAGAGGAGACAGGAATGGGAATTAAGATGCTTTTAACAAGGCTGTAGCCAAGTGGCCGCCTTCTTCACTCTCATTGTTCACAAGCTTAACTCACCGCAAACAGGAAGTCTTGTCTTGTAAAGTTTTAAGGCTCTAATATTAAATCTTCTCATGTAGTTTCACCTGGAAAATTGCTCTGGTATTGTACCGTTGCTCACAGGCTTGACACTCACAAAAATTCAATTTCCCCCCCTTTGCTCTGAGGATTGGAAATTTACCAAGTATTTTGCCCAGAACCAAATAGTTGCTTTTCATTTCATTTTAGATCTGTGTTACTCAAGGTGAACTGTAACAGTGCACTGGCAGAGTCCCTCCAATTATCTTGGAAATGGTCTGTCAAATCACTCTGCTCTTAGAAGCTTCTGAGGTATCTCGTGATCGAGTGGCCAATTACACCGAGAGTGTTGGCCTCTCAAATTGGAGAAAGTGGAAAAAAAAAGCTGCACTAATGGAAACTAGAAGCACTTTTCCTTTTAGAAAATAAAATTAAACGCACAGAAACGTCATTCCAGAACTTTTAACTGGTAGCAAAAGTCAGAGACCTGTGAGTAAAAAGGTCAGTCCTCTGCAGTCCTTTTTCTTCTGTGTTTTTGTTTCAGGTCAGTCGCTGGACGCCCGTCGTATAAGTACTTATCCTTGTCCGCGCCCGTCTGATTTGGACGCTCTGTTTGATGGGGTGATGCAGAAGGTGCGTCAGAGTGCCCGCGGAGCTATAGCACCAGTTGCATGCGTCCAGGCGGTGCGGGCAGCTGCCACCCTGCCTTACACTCAGGGCATGGAGCGGGAGAAAGAGCTGATGGCCACTCTCTTCACCTCAGGCCAGGCCCGCGCCCTGCAGTACTGTTTCTTTGCTCAGAGAGCCGTTGGCAGGTGGAGCATGCCCAGTGGAGCCCGCTGGGACACAAGCAAGCCCAGGCCTGTACATAAAGCAGCTGTCATTGGTAAGAGCTTTGGGCTTTTAATTTCTGTTTGTCTGAGCTTTCAATGAGCACGAGCACGTTGACTCATCAAGCTATCTGTGTGGCAGCTCCAAATTCATGTTGCCTGTGGAAACGAAGCCCTCATTTACAGTTCGGCTGAGTGTAAATGGATGAACCCTCTCTTCCCTGCAGGGACGATTGGATGTATGACAATCTGGATGTGTGAAGCTCAGCAGCTTGTGCATTAAAATTGCAAGCTTTGGAAAAACTTGGTGCTGCCAGGCTAAAACTATTTACAGTCTAGTATTGTATACTTATACTTCACAAAAAATACTTCTTGGTCAGAAATGTCTGTGATTTTTATGTGACTGGTGATTATGGGTTTCTAAATAATAATTTCCGGAGTCACCAATAGATTTTGTCCTCTAAGGTCTCGGCACCATGGGGAGAGGCATAGCAGTGGCCCTGGCTCAGACAGGGTTGTCTGTGGTTGCCGTGGAGACCCAGGAGAAGCAGTTGATGGAGGCAAAGCAGGCGGTATCCGGCATGTTGGAGCGGGGGGCTAAGAGACGCGGGGTGGCTCCTGCGCTTGATGGGATCAGTTACAGCGGAAACATCCAGGCTGTAGCAGACGCCGACCTGGTCATCGAGGCTGTGTTTGAGGACATGACCTTGAAGGAGAAAATCTTCCAGCAGCTGTCCGCCGTTTGTAAACCAGGCACTTTCCTGTGCACCAACACTTCTGCACTGGACGTGGACCACCTGGCCTCTCAAACCCGCAACCCAGAGCTGGTGGTCGGGATGCACTTCTTTGCCCCAGCCCACGTCATGAAGCTGCTGGAGGTGGTGTATGGGACACGGTCCTCTCCTCAAGCCGTGGCCACCGCCATGCAACTGGGAAAGAAGATGGGAAAAGTCAGTGTGGCTGTTGGCAACTGCCGTGGCTTTGTGGGGAACCGCATGCTGAAGCCATACCTCGAGCAGGCCTTCTTCCTGTTGGAGGAGGGTGCTGCACCTGAGCTTGTAGATCGAGCACTGGAGGAGTTTGGATTTGCCATGGGTGTGTTCAGGGTGTCTGATCTCTCTGGGCTCGACGTGGGCTGGAAAATCAGGAAGGGAGACGGGCTGGCGGAGCCTGACATGGCAACAGGGCAATCGGCTAGGATCCGACAAGGCCGCAGGTACAGCCCCCTGGGAGACCTGCTCTGTGAGCAGGGACGGTATGGCCAAAAAACAGGCCAGGGATGGTACCAGTATGACAAACCGGGCGGTCGGGTTGCCAGGTCTGACCCTTGGCTGCACAGCTTTCTGGAGGAGTACAGAGCCCGGCACGGCCTGGTGGCACGGCGCATAGACCAGCAGGAGGTGCTTGAGCGCTGCCTCTACGTCCTGATCAACGAGGGCTTCCACATCCTGGAGGACGGTATAGCTGCAGGACCTGAAGACATCGATGTCATCTATGTCTCTGGCTACGGCTGGCCGAGGCATCGCGGCGGTCCCATGTTCTACGCCAGCATGGTGGGGCTGGCAAAGGTCCTGGAGAGGCTGGAGCACTACCACCAGGCTCACCCTGATGTGCCTCACATGCAGCCCTGCAACCTCCTCAGGAGGCTGGTGGCCAGTGGCAGCCCACCCATCCAAAGGTGGAGAGAAGTCATCAAGAAACTCCACAGCCAGCTTTAAATCTCAAATACCCACAACAAGCTTTAAATCAGCACCATGAACGTCTCTAATTTCTTAATTCACTTTAACAGCGAGGATCTTATGAATGATAAACAGCCAATGAACTGCAGATACATACATAAATTATGATTGTGGATAATATTGTTGGAGCCTGTTGTGCTCTCTGTGATTATCAGTCATAATATAGTAGACTGTGAGCCTTCACTTAGTTACCAGGTTATGTTTAGTTTATGTATAACTTGGGAAAATAATGCAATTCTTTACAATCCTGCAATAAATCCTATCTCTGTGGAGCTTAGAGGTTTTGCTTAAGTATATTAATTGTATAATTATTTTAAATATTTCCCTCATGTATGTAAATGGGGTTGCAACTAGTATAACTACTTTAACAGCTGAATTGATCACCTCTCTAACACTGTTGACAAAACTGAACATGAAAAGCTTTACAAGAGATTAAATGTGTTGCAGGGCTGTTATATTGGAATTCATTATAATTTATGTATGTTTATAATAAACTGGTAATTCTGTGTTTAAAAAAAGAAGAAATACAATGATTTAAATATCTTGTCTAACTCTGCAATAACACATTTATATCAACGCAACCAAAACACACTCTGCTGTTAAATCATGAACTTTTGCATTCAAAGAGATGATTTTGCTTCCTATATTAGGATTTCTTGGTTATTAATAATTAGGTTATGTATAATAAATGCTACTTTTTTACTTTATGTACACAATATATAATACAAATGTAATCTACATCTATTAACTGATGTGCCAATAAAGACCTGTTATATACTCATGCATTGATTGTTTAGTGATTTATACTTAGCTAGTACACCATGTGCAGTATTACCTTTGTTTCACCAGGCAAACACTCTCCTCCTCCGGTGAAGATTAAAAACTGATTTTCTGTTTTTCTGCTGACACAGCTGCAGGTGTGACACAGGAGAACTGAAAGGAGACACACACACAGCACTGAACTGCTTCTATATAAATCAATGGCTCATTCCCTAAGAAATCTCACGCCCAGCAATGAGCAGCAGATGTTTGGGGGTCGCCATCTAGCGGCTGAAGGCTCCGGACTGAGCAGCTGGATTATACAGCACGATGCTCCATTTTGTCTGCAACTACACTATTTCTGAACCTTTCATTGGTTAATGGCAGGTTTATGCAAAATCCAGATTTAACAATGTATGTGATTATGAAATGTTACCAAGGGTTATATCATTTACCACATATTCAGAACACTGTAGCCTATTTGTGAATATTTATTTTTGGGGGTGTGTTGGAGGATTTATTTGTTTCAGATCCAGACCCTGGTGTTTTGAAGTTTTTTTTTAAAGGGGTCGATGAAAGCCTGGGTGTGTGTTTGAAGTGCGCAGAGCAGCTGGCTTTGTGTTTGTGGACTCCTCCCGTTGTGTGATGAAGTTCAGATGCGCGCCGTTGTTCCGTACGCGCGTCACCGGCGCACAGAGGAGCTTCCCCGACGCGAGGGTGGAGGGATGGAGAGATGTGTGGATCACGACCATAGGAGGCTTTTCAATGTGACATTAAACCTCGCTTAATTATACTTTTACAGGATATGTTTGCAGCCTTTGTATGAGCTCTAACCCGGCTGCTCTGCTTTCTGAGATCCAGAAATTCGCCTTTTTTTTCTCGCGTCCGTCTCCCAGTTGAGAAGCTTCCAGGGCTACGTGGACCGTAAAAAAAACCTCTGCTCGGTTTTCTCACGGTCATGTTGTAGTTTACTCGTTTTGATCCAGGAAATGTTGGCATGGCCGCCTCGGGAGCACAGAAGTGTCCGAAGAATGAGAAGTTGGACGAGGCGCAGGCTTTGGCCAAGAGCTGTGCGGGGAGACCAGACTTCCTGCCTTGTGATGGACTCTCCATCTGCGCTACACACAGCCACGGGAAGTGCTTCAAGCTGCACTGGTGCTGTCACTTGGGCTGGTGTCACTGTAAGTTTGTTTTACACGGTTTAAGAGCTCTTAGTATTAACCCAGAGATCCGTCTTACTGTCACTTTAATGTGCCAAAATATGCTCTGTAGTCATGAATGCACAAGCTCCAGTTCACTCTGTGCTCTGACTGTGTATCGACTAAAAAAAAGGACAAAATGCAACTAGATATTGATAAGCTATCACGAAATGTATAATGTAACGCACTGTGAGAGGTCATGTAAAGGTTGGATATCAAACCGGCTTCTCAGACTCGCTCAGAGGGAACATTTGCTGCACCAGTGGTGTTATTTTAGTAAAACTTACAAATAGATAAGAAGAGTCTTGCTTCACATGTCCCCTCTTGATGAGCGTCAAACCTTCACATAGAGGCCCCTTTTATGAATAGTTGATGTAGTCTAAGCAATGATGGCTGCAATAAAAAGCAGGGGTGTTTCAGGGTCATATATTTATGGTAAACTATTCTTTTGGTTTTGTTTTCACTTGTTTTTTTGTTGTGTGGACTGTGTTAAAATTTTGATATCCAGCCCAAACTGCCAGTATACGATATACTGCAGTTCAGTGCAAGCCATGAAAAATGTGTTATCAAAACAGATCCCATCATTTCAGTCCTCCATTATCATTAGCTGTCAGTTGTAATGTTAAGTTAAAAAGCACAGATTATTATAATTATAATGTTAACTTTCCCTGTAAATGCATTAGCTAGATGATATCTAATCTAACATTTAAAGCATTTAGGGGTGGAAAACAATAGAATAACAAAAAAATAATGTGATAAATGTATTAATAATACATTTTTCTAGTTCCTGACTTCCAGTTTACATTGTGTTTAACTCCAAGGAGGCCGAGGGCTTATAGAGTATGCATGCCTGGTTATGAATGCATCAGTTTGCCTTATCAAGATTGTGTCCTTCAATAAGAGAGTATACACACCACGCCCATTCTAAATATGATAGCACACAAGTACACTTTATTATAAGTATCAAAAGAAATGCACTGAGATGAAGATTAAAAATAAAAATACATGATGGTTTGATTAAATCCACCACCAACCTTCCTTTATTCCACCGTCTGTGGAGATAATGCTTGGGGACGTCACACACTCAAGTTCTCACTTTCACTTCTGCTTTAAATTATAGGTCTTGTGATATTCTGTATTTTCGTTACTGTCAGCAAACCCCTCGAAAAGAACAAAACCCACGAACGAACAGCGGTGATCCTCCTAACGAGGTTTGCCTTTGTAGCCAGAGCCTGAAACAGTAGCTTATTCCTCACTGTCCATTTTAAACACATTGTTTCTTCATCATGATGAACATGGGCACTGTGGTTTATTTTTAGTCAATCTCACATACTCAATCCAAGTGAAGTTAATACTCTCTAGTGCACCAAATGTGTATTAATCCAAAGCTGAAAATAGTCCCCAACAAATGCACTATGTAGTCCTGTTTGGTTAACATTTGCTAAAAACTACAGTTCACAGCTGTTTTAAGGAAATTATTTAGGCTTTTTTTAAAGATGAATTTATATATTTGCGACCCAGACTTGAAGATTTACATCTTCTTTATGAAGGAATGGGTATAAAGTACTGAGAGATGAAGTAACATATAATTGTTTTTGGTCTTTTAATGGGATTTGTTGACTTATTTGTTGAATGGGAAACATTTACAATATCATTAGCATTATCCTGTGAAGGAGGACATTTAGCCAGAAAATCATTACATGTTCAGACTAAATCAAGCTGCCAGTAAAGTTCAGTAGCTCCTATTCTTCAGTTATTGGCCAAATATTTGATCATATTAACTGAACTCAATATTTTTACCCCAGTATAATCAATATGAATGTAATTTATACTGTAATACTGTTCAGTTGACTCTATGGGCAATAGAGCACAGCGCAGGCCAGCAGCTCCACTCAAACACGGACAATTTTCGTTTCACTTTGAGAAGTGTCAAGCTGCATTTTCACCACCTTTCTACCTCAGACACTTTCTCCCCATTTGAACCCGACACTTTGACACCACCACAGAATCACTGTAACTGTGTGTGAACCTGACAGGATGTCCGTCCCTTTGTGCTGCCCTAATTTATCCCATCCCATTGGATGCCCTGAAAATCCTCAGATCAGTGTAAAACACAATCAGCCATCCACTCTGCACCAGGCAGTCGGGGCTTATAGTGTGCAACTGCACAAGTCACATTGTAATCTTTGCCATGTAATCATTGGATTTAGATGCCTGCTTCCGTCCAGAATGGGGCAAGTGATTTGAAATATCTGATGTGGCAGAAAAATGATGAACTATTTCCACTGTTTATTATGAGCCACGTCCGGCATTTTTGTTCCTGTTCAGTGTTACATCATTTGTAAACATTTATATTTGCTTCTCCTTCCTGCTTTGAAATATTTATCACTGGATGGAAAATGGATGTGGAGCCCTTTGTCCCCATTATTATTGTTAATACAGGCTTGTTATGGTATAGAAGAAAGAGCCAGCCACATCATAATGGAGCTTCTCACCTTCACATCACTTTCCACTGTAATTCACAGGTTCCCCTCGCAGGACAGTCAATGCACCACAGTGAGAATAAACCAGCTTAGACTGCTGAATCAGGCAGATCCAGGGCACCCAGTGAGAAAAGTATTGCAGCGTGCTTCTGCATGCAATGCCCGCCTGCTCTGCTTGGCTCACACCCTTCTTTTTTGGCGACACATAATAAAACAGAGTGAGTGAAATGCTGTAACACCCTTATCTCGTCACGTTTTCATTTAGAACGTGCCCATGACTGTCGCCTGGAGTATAAAGTTGTTCTGAAGCTGATAATTGTGCATTCACCACAGGGAGCATTGCTAGACTGCCTTTTTAATTACATCTTTAATAGGTTTGCGGGCAAACAAATACAAAAGGTCAATGTGTAGTGAGACTTGGCTCCGCATTTAAATTCTAACACAAATTATTTCCATTATCTTACCTGTGGAGCAGTATTGGGTGATTACCTGTGACTTAATTCCTGGCTTCTCCTATTTCCTATGCAAACAGACACTAATCATCTTTCCAGGCTACAGCAAGAAAAATATGTTTTTCTTTGACGACCTTCCAGGAGTTTCCACTCAGTCGTAGCTTTGTTAAACCTTTGGCTAAGAAAACGGGGTAAAACTGGAATTGGATGTAGGTGGAGGCAGTGTTCCCAGCTGGTGACAACATCAGTCCAAGCCTCTAATTAGTGGTAATTAGCTGTGTTTAGTGTCACCGCCAATATGTCATGTCTGATGAGAGCTTTTGCTCACAGCAACACTGGAACCACCTGGTCTGAATGTTTTTTCTCTCTCTTTATCCTCTACTAACTGATTACAATTACCAAGCAGAGCAATGAATTACTCATTAAGAAAGTCTAAGAGAGTCTAATGAGTTCTGAACAGTCTTGTCAGTCTGCTCGTAGTCTGTCAGTTCCGGTTTTGTACATTAGAGCTTGTACCTCTCTTGTAGATACAAGAAAGTGGGATCTTTTTCTGTCAGACTTCCTCATCTCATCTGTCACACCACGCAGCTGTAGCTTGCAACCATTTCTAAAGGGAAATATGGAGGCTTATTAGATAAAGCTCTGCCCTGTATTGATCGATTTGGTGACCAATTCAAAATTTACCGCAGTGCTGAATCAGAAAAAGCTTCACCTATTATTAAAGGATCAATACATTGTCAGCACAGGCCTGAGGGGATGTTTTTTGATTGATTGTTCGTGTTTGGGAACCACAGTGCTTCGACCACTTTAACTGCTGGTCTCTCTCTTGGAAACAAGGCAGCACCAAACAAAAGTTCAACAAGTTTTAAAGGATTGTTGCAGCTTTAAGTCTGTTTTAACACAATACTATGTTGCCTGTCTGTGTTACCGTCAAGTCATTGCATTGGAAAAACACAAAGGAAGCCGTTCCCTGAAAAGACTGCTACTTTGTAAGATATCTAGGTGATTTGGCAAAGTTAGACTGCTGTATTTACTTATTTTAGCATGCAACATGTCAGTTTTGCAGAAAAAATCAAGTTAGAACAAATGAGAACTGTCTCGTCATTAATTAGAACTGAATGCAAACGAAGCTGCCTAATTGTTGTTTTGTTCCTCCCTGGTGCCTCTGCTATCTCATTGTAGTGACAAGCTAACAACTGACTTACGTTTTGTTGTTGTGGTATGATGCCTTCTGAAAAGGCGGCGAACAGTCTCACCTTTATCACGGTTTTTACATTCATGGTGTTGAATCCAATGAAGTCTCAGATGATTTAATGTTATAGCTCTCCCCGTTATGAATTAATGATGAAACCAACAATTTTAACAAGTCACAGTAGGAAAAAAAACAGGTGTAAATAATAAAATTAATGACGGTATTGTTCATGCAAGCTCGCCGTCACACTGACACGTGAACAGAGCCATTAATGTTATTAGCAACACCTGTGATATTCCTGCTATGACAAGTCCAGATGTCTGCTGTTGAAAAGGTCTATCATCTAGTTAACTAATGCTGTAGGTCAACAAGAGTATCAAAAAATCACTGTAACGGTGTATTTTACAAACATACCCTCCGCAGCACAGCCTGTTGTGAATTTTGAATTTAGTATGGTCCAGATTGAATATTTCACTTACAGTGAAATGATTGTTTGAATAAAAACTGGCAACCCTAGAACGAGGACTGTGGAGATTGTCTCTCATCTCTTACACCGTAGTTGCGTTAGGAAGAGATCACTTCACAGCCAGTGTTGACAAGAGGAATTATTACCCTTGGGCATGTGACTACTGTATAAAACAGACTTAAGAAATCTGAACCTATCCTGAAGCTTAAGTTCAAGCTAAATGTTCACTGTGCAGAGGAAAAAACACTCCAGAGGGTTGCATTTTTTCACTATGGTGACAGACTAAACAGTGGATTTCAAACTGGCTGTGAGTCAAGAATAGCCCTTGGCCTCTGGAGGGATAAAACAGGGAACAGGAAGGGAGTTTCACATGATGCCGGGTCAGATCGTCCCCTTCACTGAAACCTGAAACTTATGTTGTTGCCCCGGCTGTAGCCCCTTTGTTGGACAGATTTAAACACAAAGAGCTGCGGATGTGTGAGCAGACCATATCCATCAGCCAAATGGGTGCAGCAGCTGTTGATAAATGATCGCAATCTGCTAAAATAATTGTTTTTGTTCACCTGGCTTTGCCAACATGCTGCTTTGAACTGGTGTGTTGCATTTACAGTAGAATATCTGCTCTGTCTGCACATTAAGACTGCTGGCTTCAGCTCAAACATACAAAAAAAAGTCAAACTGAGGGGGTTGTTAATGACTCAGTCCCTACTGAGGCTTTGATATAAGCCGATATTAAAATGGCATAATCTGCGAGAGACAGTCATGCCCATTTATCTTGACTACGTGTTGAGTTTGTCGACAATAAACCTCAGTCTCCAAGTATTTTTCTTCCAGCTGCAGTGACAAAATTTGAAAGAAGTGATGTCGAAGCTCTGTGAGACAGAGTGAGAGATGCGGCATTATTCAGAGAGACTATATCCTCTATTACTGTGTAGCCGTCGGCCAGCCACAGGCCCAGGAGAGAGCAGAGAAGGCATGCAATATGGAGACAGGTGGGAGTAGAGGAGTTGGAGCTCCTCGTGCCTCCTCCAATCTACTCCATCCTCTGGAGAGCAGTCTGTCATGTCCAGAAACGAGCTGCTCTCCCGCTGTCTCATTAACCTCTTGAACTCTTGATTTTCCCTATAAATGTATTTTACATCCGGCTGTATATAACAGGCTCTATCTCCTCGGTCCAACACTTATATTTAATTAGTTTGTTCTCACACTGACTGAAATGATTAATTCCAAGTTTCCTAAGTGTATATTGTAGATATTTTGGGATCATTTGACACCTTTCTTTGTATTTCCACAGATAAAGTCCATTCCTCAACTGTAAGCAAGTCACCTCCACTGCTTTTAGGCTGCAGAGATCCTGATAACATTTTTGTAATGAAGATTTGTAACTTCCGCTTTTGATGTACCCAGCAGCCTCATTTACATCTCCTACATCCCCCAGAATGCCTTTCATCAGTCCTCAGTGAACTTGTTGCTTTCAGCAGCATTTAATGATAACGTGATGAAAGGCTTTCCAGCTAAGAAAAAAAGCACAGTCATTCGCCTTACTCAAAGTGCAACATGTCCTGTGGCTGAATATTATTCTGGTCTATTGAGGCAGCTGTCAGTGGAAAACACTGTGCTTGTGTTTCCTCTGCAGTTGATATTTCTCAGTATGATTGTAGGTGTAAAGTGGTGGGTCTGCAGAGAAGCTCCTATTTTTGATTCTGAAGCACTCACTCAAAACCTCTTACATTTACTGTTGACGCTTCTTTTTATTCTGTCAGTCTTCACCATATCAGGGATAGAAACTCCCATGTCTCGTGACGCCGTGTTGTCTGTGTCTGTCCATTAATCTTTAGGAAGATTTGCTTTTTAACCCCCGTTAATGAAGCCTAAGTCTGGTGATATTTGCACTTTCATTAAAAGACTAAATCCAACAATGAATTCATCTGAAGAACAAGTATTTTCTGTGCAGTCAGAGCCTGTTACAGCTTCCTCTTTGCCATAGACCTCTGTTGCTGTTCAAAAATGATTAAATACACATTCCTGCACTGTGTAACATGAACATGTCAATCCCATCCTACTGTGCCTAAATACTCAGTCTACTAAATGTGTGTTAATCCATGCAATGTAGTCCCCCACAAATGCACCATTTGCTCTTGTTAACGTTCCCTTAAAACCAAATTGCCCAGTTGTTTTGGGAAATAGTTTTTTTAATTGAGCTATATATTTGTGACCCATTGGGTGCCACAGACAGGGTAATTCATGGTTATTCAGATGAACTAATAAATTGGGATTTTTGGGATTTGTTGGCAATAAGAAGAGTATAGAATAATGCCAGGTACATCTTTTAAAAAAAAAAAAACAGCTCTTGTCATAAGCCTGGGGGATGAGGGATGTCCTCTGTATGGAAATTTCTTTTTTTCTTTGTGAGGACATCTGGTCTTTGTTAGTAATGAAATACAAACACACACACACGGGGCAGAGGGAGAGGGTGCAGAGGCTGCGTAACAACTGACATTGTCATGCGAGGGCTCCCGCACTGGGCAACACTGAAGAATAGAGTACAACTGAATATCAATAAAGCTGCATAGACAGTGTTCACTGGCTGTCAGTCAATCAGTATTTTTCTAGCAACCAACAGTTTGACAGGAATTTTAAATTAAAGGTTCCCTGTCGAGTTTTCTTGTAAACATCATTACTCACCCAAAAACAGTGTGTATTTTTACTGCCTAAAAAAAAACTGACTGAATGTATTTCCTCACACACTTTAAGATAAAGTCAAAATATTTGAAATTGTGCACCATAAACATCCACAGGTTTTCTAGCTGACAGTCTTCTCTGCTGTTGTAGGTGTATTTCTACTGTTAGTGTGTATGTAATCATATTTTTTTCTATTTTTATGGAACCCACTTGTTAAAAATATACCTTTAAATGATCATAGTCAAAGTATGTGAAAGGAAATACAACTGTTTGCATTATAGATTAATCTCTCAATACATCTATTAATCATTTTGTCTAGAAAATGTCAGAAAACTGTGAAAAATGCCCATTTCTGTGGTGAAGTGATGTCTTCAAATGTCTTTTTTTGTCCAATTAACAGACTCAGTTTGTGTTCTCTTTACTTTCATGTGTTACACAGAAGAGCTTTAGATCCTCATATCTATGAAGTAAAATCAGCAAATGTTTGACATTTAAGTGATTGATCGACTAATTGTTGCAGTTCTAC
>NW_023340095.1:11825260-11825469 GCF_004916995.1 Morone saxatilis | reverse complement strand
AAATGAAGTATCTTAAAGCGACTACCACCACCTACAGCATTTGTAAAAATCAAACTAAGATGATCTTAAAGCATGCAGTTTAACTATTAGAGAATATAAAGTTGTGTTTCCCATAATATTCTCCTCTTGTTTTATTTTCAGACTAAGTGAGATTAATCTCTCTTAATGCACTGTCCTCTGGGGTCGAAGGAAACAATGATATTTTTAAC
>NW_023340095.1:11814845-11825192 GCF_004916995.1 Morone saxatilis | reverse complement strand
TTCTGAGAGGATGTTGAAGACAACCAGCGTCGGTGTAGTGTTAGCTCCATATGTCTGGCTGTTTTGTTGTCTGCCTATGCATCTGTCTGTATTCTGCTATTGCTCTTGGTATTTGAAACTCCAGATGGATGAATGCAATTAGATGTAATATGCTAAAAACTAAATGTCAACACATTGCCTTCTACGGCTTTAGCTCTCATTTGTTGCCGCTATCTTGTCTGCCTGAATGGGCTCATCTCAGCGTGAACATGGACCATTGAGTTTCTCTCATTAAACGGAGGACGGCTACTATTTCCCCTTTTGTCTGTATCGACAGTAGCTCCTGTGTTTTGTGTTAATAATGTTTACAAAGTATACAGACAAGCTTTCCTTTTTAAGTCGCTTCAAGTGGGTGGATGATGTTGTTTTGTGTCCTTTAATAAGGAGCTGGTCACATGAATTTAGTTAACTGTTCTTTTGGGACTCCCTTTGTCCATTCAGCAAATGCTCTTCCCTACTTTGAAGTAGTTTGATGTTTTTCGATGTAACCTGGGGAAAGATTTTGATTGAATGGATACCCCAGCCAGTGAAACAAAAGACAAGGACACAGAGTGAGAGGAAGTGATGCGTAGGCCTGTCATCTTCTGTAGTTTCTCTCTCTCCAGGGAGCCAGTTAAACACACATCTGAGCCACACTATTCAGGCAGCACGGCTCAGAGTTGGAGGCAGTGGGCTGCAAACAATGAGTAACATTTGGGAGCAGTCATTTTGCACAATCACCACCAGTACACGAGTTGCCAAAATGGGAGGCATAACTCACATGGAAGGCGTCGGAAAATTTGTATATGAATATGGCCATTTTCCAGAACAAATGTATGGGCTTTATCTAATAGAGGATTTATGTGACAGTATACAGTATATCACACTGTTATCCATTGTGTTAGTAATTCAGATGTAAATCAGAACCAGCTCATTTCTGAGCTGTAAACATTTTTGTATCCTGTGTGTTATTTCATCATTTTTGAATGAAGTCTTACGTCAGTTTCTTAGGGTCAAAAATGATTGCACTGGTATGGATGTCCTGAAATTTTAACTATGTTGCACTCTGGCTGCAGCTCCACCTCAGATGGAAAGGCGGGTATTTTTGCCTTCGGGCAGCACAAAATGCTTTGTGATGTGAAAATTGCTCCATCCTCCAAGAAAGGATAGATGATAGGTTATCACAGACACACTGTTCACTCGTGCCGCCCAACTCACTTTTTGGCATCTTCAAGAACGGTGTCCTTGGCCGACACTGAATGAAAACATGTGTGATAATATTACTGTTATATTGTTCTGCTCGCAGCGACCCATGAGCCAAGGGTCAAGTGCAGATTTACGTATTTTAACATGTATATACCCCAAGTGTCATAAAATATGGGGAAAATAAGGGAAAAGAGAGGATTTTGATATGTACAGTATATGGACATATGTTTGGTATATACCTACAGAAAACAAAACAATTATACAATTTCAATTATAGTAACAATATTCAGAGTCATGCTGCTGTTGCGACTCCTGCCAGATCTTTCAACATGGTGCTATAGTTTATATTTAATTACTATTTTATTTATGCATTTAGTAGTTTATGGCCACTTTGGTACAGTGGAAACAAGCTGTAAACACAAAATTGACATATTTTTTTGGAGTTTTGGAGAACCTCACGTTCCTATAACTTTGTTTTTGGCCTCTACCAACTCCTGAGGAGATATCTGACTCTTTATAGCTACCAAAAGCTTGCCTCTAACTGTGTCTGTCTGCTATTTGATGCTGAGTAGGTAGTTTTGTGGTTGAAAACAGCTGCCTGCTATGGCTGAACAAGATGCTCATGAGAGCAATGAGAGTGAACCAGTAAAGTAATGATGCAGACCCGAAAACTAAAGATGCTACAACATACTGGAATAAAAGCACAAAAATATGGTACTATCCAAGGTGGTGATACGTTTGTATTTGTCAAAGATACAGACAGTACGGTATGATACGATATACAGAGCTGGATACAGATCCATTAAATTTCGATCTTTCTAAATACTGGTCCTTTTTGTCCAGTAATGCTCTTTAGAGCTGAGGGGAACTCATCTCAACTCAACTCAGCTTTATTTATTTAGCATCTTTCATACAAGCATGTGGTTCACATAGCAAAAGTGAAACAGTACTTAAGAAAAAAACCATAATAAATACAATTTTGCAAGGCTAAAATACAATAGAATCAATAAAATGTAAAACATCTAAAAATAGAAGTCAACAGAAAAATAAAATAAACACTGGGAGAGAAATAATAAAAAATAAGGTTTAAAATCCAGATTAAAAACATAGGCCTTTAATTTCCTTTCCTTCCTAAACTGCAGTGGGATGATAATTCTCTGTGTGTTCATCATTATGAGCGACACGTATTGCATACACAATCATGTGATCCACTGGTAATACAAAAACATTGGTTATAGGAGTTTTACAATCAAAAATTTAATTTGCGATTCTTCCCAGTCTGCTACTTTGTGATAATGATAATTCCTATGTTTCTTCTTTTCTCCCCCTTCAGGCAAGTATGTTTACCAGCCCATGACCAATGTGTGCCAGCTGCCCAGCACAGCCGTGCCACCTGCAGGGACAGAGTACAGTAACACCATGGACCTGTCCCTCTCTCTGGCCGAGCGCTTCCTGAAGCTCGCCCCCTGCTTCCAGTCCCCACCTCACCTGGAGTCGCCCAAGTACTGCGTCATCGCGGATCTATTTGTGGACGACTACATTGTCAAACGCATTAACGGAAAGATGTGCTACGTGCAGCGCCCCCCGCCTCCCATACCAGAACCACCTCATCCTCCTACCCCTCCCCCACCTGCTCTCTCTGCACCTCAGATGCCCCAAATTCCCACTCAGCCTCGGCAACCAGTGAAGCCCACGCCGCCAACCCAACACACACCTGCACCCACACCTGTGCAGCCAGTCCAGCAGGTGTACAGTGAACACAAACACCCCTCCCCCGTGGATAAGATAAAAGGCCCCAAAATGGACCACTGCTCCTCTCCGTCCAGTTCCGAGGACTCCGGCATCAACGCGCTGGGTCTGCACTACTTGGAGTCCTGCGAGGAGGAGAGTGAGGAGGAGGAGGAGGACGACGAGTTGAGCACAGATGGGAACTCCAGCCCCGGCAGCCTCTGGGATCAGGATGACTGTTCTCTGCTCTCCCCCTCCAAGTCTATGATAGAGATCATTGAAAAGATCGAAACAACTGTGTAACTGACACAATGTCAACACGGATGCCAGCTGTGAGGGAGCATGAACTACAGAGCAGCATCATATTACAGAGAATAACATTCAAGGATTTATTCTACATGGACCAAGAGGACACAAACCAGTCTCCAACGCTTCAGCAGGGTTTTGCTGAGCTGTTTGGAGTTGAATTTGTTTTTCCTGCAGGTGGCCGAGGACTGTACGTCTGCACTCACACACAGCCTCTCCTCTGTCCACATCCCCTGCATGGAGTGAATTTCTAGAACTTATTACGATACAGGAGAAAAAGGAAGCACAGGAATACCAAGCACATGCACAAAGGACCAAATGGACCGGTTACCTCTACATGGTAATTATACAGTGAAAAGTCTGAAATATAAAAGGAACCTATAGTAGGTGCACTTCCATCAGAGGAAAGACTTTTTTTCTGAGACTTCTCTTTAGGTATATACTACTGGAGCTAAATTATAGATGAACAAGGTGGTATAAGTAGGTTTTGTGATGATAATGAGCAGTTAGGTAATTCTTAGTGTTCTCCAGTCGTCAATCTGGCAGTCAGACTTAATACTAATTCAACATTTAAGTGGCAGATAAGCCTGACATTTCTTGTTCTCCGGTCAGTGGCTCCACCCACACATATTAGTAATTCTGACACTTCAGCATAATAAGTACAAGGCCAGCTACCTCTCATGGGCCTAAAGCACATCAGCCTTTTAACCCGTTAATTACTCAGCTCTGAGCTGCAGGGAGACACCTGCTTTTGTCACATTAATAACACAGTTTGTCTGCACTTTACTGACACCAACACGAGCGGTAGGCAGGTAGGTAGTTCAGTGTTCGACAATCAAGAATTACACAGAAGCACATTCCTATACTGTACCTGCCAGCACGAACCAATGATAGTCTTATAGCTTCTAAAACCATTTATCAGACATTAACACATTGTTCTGACCACCTTTTTCTGGTCAAGCTGCACTGACCTGCAGTGCTCTTTAAGGATTAAATGGGACATTAAGCAAAACATGACTTGTGTTGACCTCCATTAGCAGCCAAGAAATTAAATAGAATGGATGTTTCCCTGGCAGAGCTACATTGACAGAAGTAGGAGTCACGTTGTCACAGCAGAAACTTGTAAAACACCTAGTGAAGAGGGAATATATCCAATATATATACACATAAACTTATATAATAATAAAACTGCATTGTTATTTGCTTTTTGGGCTTGACGATGAAATTGCTTGTGCTGAAAGGGGAGTCTGGCAAAGGTGTGCAGGCTAGGCTAGACTAATAGGTCACAGTTATTTTGTGTTAGGGGGCAGAAAAATGTCACTTAATGCACCTTTAAAAGGAGATTACAGTATGGGATAGGATGCTGAATAGGTGTTGTGATGTTGTGATGGACATGATATTATAAGAAATACACTCAAATATAAAATTAGTGAGACAGCCCTTTATTAGTCAGTTAATAAAATGAAGATGGGCTGGGTCTTTTTAATTTATTTTTTTTATTTTTTGGAGAGTTATCTGGAAAGAATCACTAAGATATTCACAAATATGTATTGCTACAATGCTATGTAAAAAAAAAAGAAGTCATTTTGCATGACTGCGTTTCATCAAGTCCCTCATGTCAAAAACCAATTTGACATATTTGTAATTCGAAGTGTTCAAAGAGCGAACAAATCCTGTATTTGTTATTCAAATAAAATATTTTTTATTCAGGGACAGCCCTTTACATTACACTGAACACAGTCCCCCCTTAATGCAGTTTAAAAACATGTCTTTTTGTTCTTATTATTGTTATATTATTTTCATATGAATAAATCTTAATGAAACTCACTTTTTGTTCTCCCTTGGTTTGTCCTCTTTAGCCAGTGGTTTGAAGCATGTGAGCATTTTCTGCAAAAAGAAAGTGGAAATCTTCTTTGAAAAGCACTCAAACTTCCTCCACCTGACACACAGATGACTAATGCTCTCCAGAGATTGGGCGGAATAGCAAAGCAAAGTGGGAGACACACTAAAATTGAGTCATTACCTCAGCTGTGGTTGTTTGTCTCCTCTGAAATGTCTTGAGAAATGTTTTGTGTCTCACATTCCCTCCTTTCTTACACTGCACTGGCATATAAAAAGTACATTACCGTAAAGCTAGAGAAAAGTAAAAAATCAGGTGAGTGGAAGCATTGCATACAATAGAGGTTAGACTCAAGCACCTTAACCTCTGACCCCTATGCTTCCTTTTATTGATCCACATCAGCAATAGATACAGAGTCCTGCCATGTCCTCTGGGTCCCAGACAGTCGTCTTCTTTGTCCACACTTCGTCTACCAGCTGATTTTATGAGAGACCATGCGAGTGCCTTCCTCACCTTGACTTCAAGCCCAGATTGATTTCTCCATGCTTCTTTTTCCCCCTGCATTGTGCCTATCGATTATTTGTACTCTGCGAAGTGCGAAGACAAAACCAAGGCCGAGATGAAATGCTAATCAGTTTATATAAATGTACATTCATTGTTCTGCTCGGTGGTGAAGAGGAGGAGTGTGCAACTGACTGCTGGAAAGTCTGGATGACAGCGCAGAGTAGGAGAAAAGAAGAGGAGGGAAGAGAGAAAAAGATGAGAGAAGAGAAGCACTCCTCTCTTCTCTCCTTCTTGTCCATTGAGAAGAGAAGAGAAGAGAGGTGAGAAAATAGGAGAGGAGAAGAGAGTAAGACAGAAGAGAAGGGGAGGAGAAAAGGGAAGAAGAAAGATGAAAAGAGAAAAGTGGGAGTGCATTGGGGGGAGTGCAGCGACAGGCGGAGAAGAAGAAGCTCAATTAAAAGGATGATGATGCAAGCAGATGTAAAGTCTTCGGACAGACTGCGTGTGTTCGTGTGCAGGCTCACATGGTTACGTGTAGTTCAACACTTTCAAACAACTTCAGATTTAAAAAAAAAAGCTACAGACAGATTTCATGAAGAGATAGATTGCTGTTACTGTTAATCCCTCGCAGCAAAGTCATTCAATTGGCAGGCACCTTGAGCAGTGGAGGGCTCACGAACACACACACACACACAGAGAGAAAGATACACACCAAATCAAAAAACGCCCTTGTTCAAGGACTGCTTCACAAGCAGGGTTGGCACAGCACGAGTCACACAAGCTTTAAAGAGATGTTGTCAGTTTTTTTTTTCTTTTGATGTGCGTTCAAACACATTACCTTCCCAAGGAGGTTTCCTTTTAATTTCATACAATTGCATTTTCTCTCCAGGGGCCTGTTATTACACGAGTAAAACCCAAATACTTTTGGAGATTTTAAGTGACAAAATGAAAATATGAAGTACCAGCAGGAACTGAGTAAGAGGAGAAGCAATAGGAGGAATCAACTCACTGTAATACATTTGCTCTGATTGACATCAATTGTGTCTAAATGTAATGCAGGTAGATGGAATAGATGCAGACAGTTTAATACTCATGAAAATAACTCATTACAAATGTTTACCATATATGTGAAAGATTGTGATGAGCATCACTCACAGACTTATCTCTTATCTAGTCTTTTTGGCTTTTATTGCCTTTAATTGATAGTGACAGCTTTAGTGTGACAGGAAAGCTGGAGAGAGAGAGAATGACGTACAGCAAAGGGCCACAGGGCGGAGTCGAGCCCATGGCCGCTGTGGCAAGGACTCAGCCTTGGTATGTGGGGCGCCAACGCTACCAGTTGAGCTATCTGGATGCCCCCGTTTTGCAGTCTTAAACCCTTAAATGCGTGCCTTAGGTCTTCCTCAAACTATTTGTTTTTAACAAAGAAATCACCAAAAGGTTTATTGGGTTTCAGACACTGGAGGTAAGTAAGAGTATGATATGGTCTGCAGGTAGCAGGTAATGTTGTGTAATCCTGTTTCACCTCAATATGGCCTCTCAACCATGTTGCAAATACCTAGAGACAGTCACCATGATTTTGGATTACTGACTAATTGTGTTAGTGGCAGACTGAGCAGTGACAGAGGTGTTGTGAAAAACATATACAATGTGTTTTTTTAACCCTCTTTTTTTATTGATTTGGCTTTTCAAAACAATAAAACAACCACTCAGTATATACAGAGTTTTTGCATTATTGGTCCAGGATGCCATACACAGCGTTCATGTAGTCACCAGAGGACAGAAGTATTGAACAATGGTGTTGTACATGAACAAAAAAAATCCCTCAACTCAGTCAATTATCTTCATGCAAAACTGCACTCAATTCCTAGAAGATTCAGTGGTTTGTAGAAACATGGCGGTTCAACATGGTGAACAGTTCATTCTAACAGGTAATGAAAACACAATGAATCCTGTATTCAGGTGATTATACACTAATGAATACATACCTATGAATGTTATATTCCCTTTCTGCTGATACATCCCCTTAAATGTTACACACTGGACCTCTAAATAAAGAGTTGGAACAAGCTGACACAGAATATAGACAGTATGTGATACTGCCAGACACTGCCCTTAACTGGACGTTAAAGGGTTAATATAATTTATAATTTGACAGTGCACATCATGGAAATCCATATCAGCCTCCTACAGGGAACCAGCACTATATCGCAGGCATACAGCTTCCTCCTATAGTCCCCCTCTAATCTGAAACATTCAGAGCCAAACTTCAACAGCAGCACTCCATTTCAAAAAGGGCCATTTATATGTCCAATTTACAGCATAATGTCCCGTTGATTGGCCTGATGCAGGCGGCGTGCAGGTAACAGGGGAACCCACCAGCAGGCTGCTGATAAACAATCAGACACATGGGTTTGCCTCGGCCATGCTCGATGGGTGATGGGTTTCTGATAAGGTCTATAAACGCGAGTGTCACCTGGAGTGCAGCTCTGCACTCCCTGCCTGTAAAATATTCATTACTTTTTTCCGTCACTGTCTGCCCTCGTCTTTGAAATGGATTTAGAGCACTTTTTCCTTTTAGACACAGACCGTGACTTTCTCCCCTGAAAAACTCCAGACAACAGCGTCAAGCTTTAACGTCGATAGACAGGGCTGTGTTTAAAAGTATTCCCTTTCTATTGCTTAAAGCTACATGGTGATTCATCCTTTCACTACCTCTGGTGAAAAGCCTGTGATGGGTGCTTTTGTTGCGATGGCCGAATGAGTCACAGTGGTGTACCTTAATGTGATTAGTTTAGGCTTTGTTGCTGTGAATTAGTTGGGGAATGTGTTGAATGGATGATCACATTTGCACATAAAATTTGCATGTTTAAAATATTGGACTTTACATTGCTCACTCAAGAACCTGATGAAGAAGATCATTCACAATCATCCTAAATTAAATTGGTTCACATTTACGTATCATATTTCTCAGTTAAAATGAAGCTATTGTATTATTACTTTTCAGCAGCTTTCATGGTTTTGATAGTGGCCATTAGCAGAGCAAATGCGTGGTTTTTGAGCACTGAGGGAAAGTTTGAATCCATCTTAATCACATCAAAGAGTCAGAGGATGTCGGGGATGCCTGCGCTGGCTTTCAAGTTGAAAGCCAAGGAAGTCAATATGGCCGCTTTCTCTAGTGTCTGCTTTTCAGTTTCTTTCTCCCACAACTTTTATTCTTTTTGCTTTTTTGATTTTCAGAAACAGGACAAAGGGAACACTAACTACTGTCGTTAGGAGTGGGCAGATGTATCCTCTCTCTGAGGTTTGTAGGAAAACGAGATTCATTTATTCACTTTTTTTACTTCTGTTATCTGAGTCTTTTTTTAGCTGCACATGAAAGAATGAGAGAGAATTTAATTTGACATTCATTGTTCTTGTATTCCCACTTTACTGAGCATATTATAATCACTTAACATGATGAAAAGAGCCTGATTTTTGTTCTTGGCACTGAAAAAAAAAAACCCCAAAGCACCTGTAGAGAGATTTTGTGTCCACAATTCAAAGGTCAGTACAGCTAAAACCACTTCAGGAATTCATCAAAAGAGTGTCCAGGAGGGGTCTTACGATCACTCGAACTCTGAGGACACACAAACTGCAGTTTTAAATCATGTCAATACCAGTACCCAACTCTCATGCGTGCACAAAAACTCTACTTTCAGTAAATGATGGAATTACAGAGCTATTACAGATGTGACACTAAAAGGCTGTAACATCATAAAAGTCGGTTTCCTCTCTGTATGCACCGGTTGAGGTTTGATTAGTATCGCAGTCTACGTTCACACGCTCCAGTCCTCTCCCCCAAAAACACTTTGGACAGATGTGACTCTCATCTGTGAGAGTATTTCATAATGCTGCCACTCAAAAATTGCATTGTTCCCCTCTATTTAATACTTTCTAAAGGGTTGCCCAAAATAGAGGGAGAGAGAACTAGGCCAGTGCTGGACCCAGATTGCCTTTAGCAGATATGAGATAAAAAATATGGGACGTAAGCTTTCTAAATCTAAATGCCTGCTGTCTGTCAACCATAAAAAAACACTGGTTTCAGGGGAATTATTGCATTATGAGATCTTAGCCATTATGTTGCCCCAGGATGAGCTTTGTGGCTCCATTAATGTGTGTTGAGGTCTTGAAGGAAAAATGGCCTCAAAAACACTTTAACTCAAGAATGAAAAAGTTTTATAAACTTGTAAAAGCTCTTTATACTTTCCTCATTCAGAGTTTCTAAAATGTCACATTGGGTAACTTTCTGTCTAACCGCAACGGTAATCGTTTGTTTCACAGGTGATTGCCACTGTTACCATTATACTTTAATCATGGCTCTGTGAAGCTATTCTTGGAGTTTTTTTTCCCTTATTATTTTTTTATATTACACCCAAAATCTGGCACACAGACTTTTTCCCAATCTGTCCTTGATATAATTTAATATCTTTCTTTCAGTGAATTAATCACCAACAACTGTCCACTTTATTTTCTACTTTTTTGAACAATACAAAAAAGGAAAGCAGTAAAGTACATTTTTAAATTGACTAAACTGTTTTTCTTTCATGACGAGATGAGATTGATTTGACTATTATGCCATTGGATTGTGGCAAATGTTTAATTACAAGGAAATATCACCATCTATTACAGTAATATTCACATGCAGTTTTGTCAGCTAAACATTCATTCTGTGACCTCCACTCCAGCATAGTTGAACAAAAATA
>NW_023340095.1:11806762-11814745 GCF_004916995.1 Morone saxatilis | reverse complement strand
GTGTTGTACGGTGTCCTCGAGTGCCCCAGAGAGGCGCCTTTAAATAAAATGTATTATTATTATTATTATTATTATTAAAATGAGTCATCCTCAACATTTATTGTGGGTCCATAATGATGAAGACAGTTGGATAACAATTAGATACCAACTATCATGTTTTTCATTCATCATGATTTACAGATTTTTAAGAATTATATTATCTTAGATGGCTTTAAAATACTGCACCTAGCCGCTGTACGTGGGGGGAAAAAAATCCCCCCAGAGGAGTATCCCCCCGGACACCCCTAGGTTTGGGCTGAGCCATTTCTTGCTATGCTAATCTGCTGGTTGTGGCTTCATGTTTAGTCTACAAGCACGAGAGGTAATTGGTGTGGTTGTTAGTATACTTCAATCATGACTCTATGAGGCTATTCTTGGGCTCTTTCTTATTTATCTCTGGATGGCTGAAGTTACAGTACACCCACACCAACCTTTGAATTGCATCTAAATAGAGGACATTACACCTACACCACACAGTAAGAGTGTGGGTGAAAAATAAAGGTTTCTTATGTTCCAGTCTCAAAATCACACAGTACACAGTACAGTAACACTTGTCAATAAAGACCTGAATACATTGTAATCTGTCTGTGTACCACACAGAATATATCGATTTTTAAACTCACTCACATGTCCACAAAATGCAGCTCAGCCTAATGCTGACAATGAAAACAGACAAGCAGAATCTCCCGAAGGCAAGACTTTTAATGGCGACCAAAACCAGGCACACAGCAGCACCAAAAGCCACAGACTCATTTGTGTTTGAAAAGAAGCTGGGCAGTGTCTGTGTGCCAGAGACGAAGAGGAGGAGGAGGAGGAGGAGCATCCAGCAGACACATCAGATTAAGCAGTGTGTAAATGGACCTGCTGGCTAGACCAGATGAGGACCAGCAGATGGTTTTTCCACACCGAGGGGTTGTATGTGCTGCGCTGTGGCCCCTCAAAAACCTCCTCAACTAGCGACACAGCATGGCCCCCCTGCCCCGGCCCTGTTCTCATCTCCTCCACTAACGCCATTAGCATGTAAATGACAGCTGAGCCCCTTTGCCTGTGGGTGCTGATAGGCTGCACCAGACCTCCGGTTTCTCGGTGCATTAATATAATTTTCTCCATTGTTGTGGGATTATGTAGGGGTGGATGCTGGTTGTGAAGAGGTCAGGTTGGCTTGATTCTTGGTATGAATATCAAAGGTTGTTGTGTTGTAGAGATTCACACCACTTCTATTGCATAAAGAGGCAGCAGTGAAGTAGGATCTGTTCCCTCAAGGACAACATTTCTTGGTTATGGAGACTGTTTATGCAATGCAACACCACACAGGAGAGAGACCGCGACATTTATGATACCTGCATTTAATGTCACTGGAAGACAGAGTTAACTCGTTTCCTGCTCTATTCTTTTAATTTTCTTACTTATTCAAGGTCATTAGGGAACTTATAAAATTATACATTTTTCAAACAGAATCTACAGGAAATTCTTCAGTTCACTTCAGTATTTGTAGGAGGTGGAAAGATATTCTCTTGTACACAGTAGATGTAACAGACTGAATGTTTTCATACACGGCCAGATAAATAGTTTCATATTTTGTGAAATAGGCTTATTTGGTTTACTGACGAGAGTTAGATGGGAGGACTGATACCACTCTGATGTCTCTGCACTAAACATCCAGCAGCTGGATAGCTTAGCTTAGCATCAAGACAAGAAACCAGGGGAAAACAACTTGCCTGGCTCCATTTAAAGGTAACTGCTTTCTAAAGCTCATTAGTTAACACTTCGTCTTGTACATAAATAGAAATGTGAAAAATGACATTTATGAGGGGTTATGTGAACTATTTCTTGCAGCTGGTGGGTTTAGCTGGTGGCTACATTGGATATCACTTTACAAATGTGGGATGGTATCAATCCTCTCATCCAATTCTTGGCAAAAAAGCAAATAACTGTATTTCCCAAAATGTCAAACTACTTCTTTAAGCAATTCAAATAAATAGAAGCCTTACGCCACGCTCTGAGGGGCACATAAATCAACTACTGGTCCAATAGCTTTCTGATATAATCTGTAAAAGGACCCAAAATCTTGACAAATTGTTCCCAAATTGTTTTTTTTTTTTACATAAACTTCCAATATATAGGCTAATAGCAAGGTCAATGAGTAGGTTTATGGTGGGAACACATGTCATTCCAGTCTCCAGTAGTACATCTTCACCTGGAAACAACAGCGTGTTGTTGTGCATGCAGCGATTGTTGATTCCTCCGCCTTCAGCGCTGCTAGTTTATCTTTATTTCCCGCTTCATTTCCTGACTCTGTTTCTCTGTGTTCGCTCCTCATTTTTTTGTGCAGCACATTTGGCCTTTTGAACACAATTACAATCAATTCAATTAATTGCTGCCTGGGCCGGCATTTTTAGCCTAAGGCTGCAATGCTCTTTTAACCAAAATAACTGCTGAGGCATATCCAAATACAAAACACAGGCACACACAAAAACTTAATGAACTGCACCAACCCAACCCCATCCAAAACGCTCACAAACACAAAGTATTTAGACCTGAAGACTAGTGAAGCTGCATTAGCTTAGCTATTTTTTTTTATTAGAGCCAAAATGTGTATTTAAACATTTTTTCAAATCTAATCTCACATCTTCATTCATCTTCCTTTGATCAAACTCATCTTTTACGCTTGTCCTGACTACTGTGTTTAATCACCAGGTTAGATGAAGAATAAACCCTTTACAAGAGTGCAAAATGTTAAAACTCCTTTTACTTCTTCTGAGATGAACCCTGAATTATTTGGTTTGTGTTTACATCAATTAAACTCAAACCCTGTATTTCATTTCCTGGTATCCTGCTCAGAGTGTTTTTACAGTCTGTTCTATATGATACTGCTGGTATTGATGTGAAGTTAACTGGAAGTATACATCTCATCTGAGAGAACCTTCACCGCACTTTCATTGATGTCTGCAACTTTCAAGGTAGTTTCTTTAGCAACTGCGCACACAGAAAATACCTCTTCAGTAACCACACAGAACTGTGACGTTCAAGTGAGGTCAGTGTGTTCAGTTAGCCGGTAAATACAGTGCCATACGTTTTTCTGCTCAGTGAGTGCCCCTGTCCTTCATTGCTCTGAGCTTTCTGTGGCTGCACTAAATTATTTAAGAGAAAGCAGTCATCTCTGAGGAAACCCAACAGACTCTCCACTGTGTCCCATGAGACCAAGAAGAGGCAGACGGGTAGCTGGGGCACCGCCGCCGGAAATAACATGGCAGAGAAATTTTGGCTGTGGTGGCTTTAGCACACGGCCGCTATCTGGTTCAGAGACTCCCGAAGCTTGGTGATAGCAGCCGAGTAGAGTGAAGGTTTCCAAGCAGATGTGCCGAAGCCAGGCAGGAACAAAGGCCTCTTCTCTCCGATGGTGCAGGATCACAGCAAAGAGGACGGCTGTGTGTCTAAAGAGCATTTCAGAGCGGTGGGGACAGCCAGGTCCAAACAAAAGAGGCTCAGTAGTCGTCTCAACCTCTGCTGCCTTTTGGCTCACTGCCAAGCGCCCCCCCACTTCCCCATACAGAGACGCCTCTCCTCAGTGGAAAGTGACAGTCCATCTTTCTTCATTCTCAGGCATGACCAATCAACCCTGAGCAGAGTGATGGATGTTCGCTGGAGTCCTCTCTCACTCCTTGCTTCCAGCATCTCGCCAGTTCAATCTTTTGTTACCCACCTTTTACTCTGGAACAGTACTTCTTTTTTTTTAATCTTTTAAACCTGAGGAAATAATGCTGCACGTATATTTGCACTTTAAATTGTGAAACACTGGCCCCCACACAAACAAACAAACAAATAAACAAAGTCACATTTCTGCAGAGTGATCAATAGATTCAGGAAGAAGAGTAGCTTATAGCTCCAGTGCAGAAATGTCTAGAAAGGAAAGCTCTTGATTCTACTTTCTTTACCCTCCCAGGTACAAAAACCTGCACGATGCTCTGTGTCTATCAGCAGCTCTGACTCTGTTTCACAGTCTGTCAAAGTTGGAAAACTTCCGCCTTCAGAGGTGTCTATGCTTGCATGCTCAGTTGTGTCTCTGATAAAAGCAGACAGGCGAGCATATCACTTGAATTAATACAGTGTAATTAGATTTAAATTCAAAACGACAGGACGCAAAGTTTTACTCAACATCACACCTCCACACACACACACACACACACACACAGACACACACAAGTGTTGGCAGTGTGTCCTTTCAAAATTGAAAAAACGCCAAGTCAGGAGATGTCTGGTGACCGTCTGGGGCCTGCTGTCATCCTTCTCACTCCAGATAATCATCACCCATCATCTCCCTCTCGGTTCGGATCCAATCCTGTCAAACCTCCTGTATTTGAATGAATGCACGTTTTAAAGGTTGCTGTGCGGAGCAGCAATAATGTTAAACAGCAGAGAAAAACAAGACTGTGTTTTGCTTCCTCGCATTTGGCCCACGGCACAGCTGCCCTGGGAATGAAACCTGTCAGACAAGAAACACCTTCCTCCTGTTTTTATGTCTCTTTAATTAAAACCTCAGTATTATGTAAATTCTTCAAATTAAAGGCCTGTTTTTTTTCTGTCACACTTTTAAATCTCATCCTATTTCCCAGAGACAGCAGTGGCGGCGACGAGGCTATTGTTTCCTTTCCGAGATGTCAGGCTCGTTTTGTTTTGCAGATGACATCATGCATCGCCTCTGCTCGTGGTGGAGAACAGACTCATGGGACCATTGTTAGCAGGCTGTCTCATTTTGTCTCTTGAAATCATTAGAGAGAGAGGGGAAGGCTGGAGCTGCGAATGTGCAAGTAAACAAAAACACAACCAGGACAGGGGAAAGCCGTGCACCAAGTGTTGAATGTGTAAAATCTGGAACTCTTCGGGAGAAAACAGGCCGCTTTAAAATTATATTTACTGCAGAGGGAGAAAATAAGAAGCGGCTTTATGAGATTTGACAAGTAAGGCGTCTTCATTTCAGAGGCTGTTGAAGGAAATTAGAAGATAAATCATGTGTCACAAATGTCTAAAAAAACAAAGTAGTTCACGTTATATCCTGTAACACGATGCCCTTCCTTTTTAATCAAAAGACTCAAAGAGAGGAACATTTCAGCCTCACAGCAGGACTTTTTTTTACTGTCAATACTTCTTCTGCCTGCATGTTGAAATCTGATGCAAGCTTTTCCCCCAGTTTATTACCACACTCCATTACCCAATTTAATTTCCCTTTGTCTTTCAAAAGATATCTCTTTGATTTATGTTCCATTCTCCTCCATCATGGATCATTACAGATGTTGTAATAAACCTCCCAGCGTCTCTCACTCGACGCTTTTACACTTATCAAAACTGACCTAAAACTATGTTCTTGTTATAATAATACTAGATTCACCAAGAGATCTACAAAGTTTGACAAGAAGCAGTCAGATGTACACTTTAGCCAGATTATCTAAACCACTGTATTTGGAAGTAAAACTGAAAGTGAACACACACATAATGTCAGTAATAATCAGTCAGTGCGCAGCTACCGTAAATACAGTAGGTTAAGGTTAAACCAGCTGGTCTATAAACAGTAATGGATGTTTATGGGCAGTTTTGGAAATAACTGTACTGTTTGCTTTCATTTCTCCTTCTCCGACAACCCTGAATTATGTTTATATACTACTAATCTGTAACATGTATGTTTTCTATCAACATAATGAGGAAATATGTTGCAAAATCTATATCTGCACTTACAACATGTCTAATTTATTTCTGTACAATATCTGTCTATAGCAATTAAATCACATTTAACATTTTAAGGTTAAGGTTAGGGAAAGATTGTTGTCTCAAAAGTTAAAAAAGTCAACAGGATGTTTTTATTTTATTAACATTTAACTGAAACCACAATCTTTCCCAATATAAACCAAACATAATCCAGAGAGCATGTTCTCCTCCAAACATATGTGACTAATTAGCAGTATATAAATGGAATTTTTGGGAGAGAGGGTTGTTGACGTGCTCATATATCTCAGTAATCAGCAAATAACATGTTGTCCTAACCCAGTGGTTCTCAAACTGTGGTGCAGGCCCTGTGGTGGGGCACAGAGTCACTGCAGGTGGAGAATGAGTGATCGGGGGGCGAATATGGAGTGGAACAAAGCTAAATCAATATGATGTATAAACGGAAACATTAGTTTTGAGTTTGCTTATGCTATTGTGTTGACCTTTCAGTTCACTGAAAATTCAACTCTTTATTTATTAGTTCTGGTTCCCCTGTCATTGATAATGATTGCTTTTTTTCAGTTTCTGAAGTGGGACATGCTGGAAAAAGTTTACAAAACTACAAACTACAAAACCCATGCTGTAATAAAACTAAATCATCCTTTATGAAACGGAAATAAGAGTGCTATTTGCTTCCGTATATTTACGTATTTCCTGTAAACAGCAGTTAGCCAACAGCAGCTACATCAGCAGTTAGCTGAGTTAAGGCAGAGCAGCCGGTCAGAGGGAAAACCACTAAAAATAAGATCCAGTTTCACCCAAATTACTGATAAAGTTGTGTTTTTTTACAAGTGATAAAGTTTTATATAATACTCAGTAAAGTAATGATATTAATGACTAATTAACGATTAAGTTCATGCTTACATAAGAGCACGTCACATTATGTTTTACAGGAAGAAAACAAATTGTCAAATAGGGGTTCAATATAACCCAGGATGCAATCTTTTTTTCATTTCACCTGGACTTTTTTATATTTGTATATCTAGCATGGTGTATAAACAATGATACCGTATACAATCCGCAATGAATACCAAATAGTTGAAGACTATAACACAACTTTCAAACTTTAAACATGGTCTGTCACCATTCGTTCAGTATTTGGGATCTCAAATTCTTGAAAAAAGCAATACTTGGGAACAGTCTGATGTGCCCATATTCATGGTTTGAAGATGATAAGCACTGTCACAGCTACAGTTTGCATGCTGTAACCCTAATTCCTCTCTTGGGGAGTTGTAAATTGGCATGTCATTATAGCTTAGGTGTCAGGACAGGAGTTCCTCTCTCTTGCTGTAGGGGATCCAGGTGTAAGAGGCTATGTACAAAGGGAAACTGAGCTGTCCTTGGGCAGAGGAATGACACACATTTTTATTTATTTTTCTGCTGAAGCTCTGCACCCTGCCTCTTTTAAAGTTGCAGGTGACTAATCTTCACTTGTCAAACAGACAGGTTGTCTTTTTTTTTTCTTTCAAAAACTGACACTTTGAAGGTCTCAGCTCATTCCCTTGAGTTTAGATGTTGCTGATTCATCCTGTCTCCTGTAGAGAAAATAACTGCACCATGCTCGTACTTTAAAAAAATCAGGACTTTTCCCTTAAGGAACAGAGTCTCTGAGTCATGGCTTAGTCAAACTCTTTGAAGGATATCATTAGCTGCTGCTGCAAATGCCAGGTGAAAATTGACATTGTGAGAAAAGAATAGGGGGGAAATAGTTGCACCAGTAAATGCAAGTTGTGTAAATACTAATTAGAGTATACAGAGCTGTAGGTTGTTGTTAAAATAATCAAACTGCAAGTGAGCAGCAACAGAGAGCACAAAAGTCACGCACTGAGGTTAACCCCTCTAACCTCTTCACCTCGCACCTTCACCTTCGTTATATATTACCGAAAACAGTGCAAACACAAGGCTGACACTTTGGGGTGAAAGAGGAAGGGGTGCAGCGAAGAACAGAGGAATATAGATGAATTGGCATCAGAACTAAAGGCACAGAGGAACAGCAGGTCCCACACGCCCTCCCCCTAACCCCCCCACCCAGCCCCCTCCTCAGCTGGCTTTGTTCCTGCATCTTCTTTGCAACAATTCAAAAGCAGCTTGCACAAATTAGACCCATGGGAAGAGAGAACAGACCAACGTGCAGCAAACTACTGTCACTCAGACAGCCTTCCGCCGAGGAGAGAGAGAGAGAGAGAG
>NW_023340095.1:11806387-11806686 GCF_004916995.1 Morone saxatilis | reverse complement strand
CACGAGGGACCAGATGTTCCTCCACAGTGTAGCCTCTTCTCACTAATGTATGCTCTTGGCATTGCACTGCAGCATACACTGTACGCACACCTACAGCCACTTGTCTTTGCAACTTCATCAATCTCAAGGCTTGATGGTCTTTGTCTAATGTGGAGCAGAGGATGCATGTGAGGGTATATACGAGATGGTTTCTGCTCCTTCTATCCTTGATAGCAGTTGTTTTCATTGTCTTTGCACACACACACACCTGATGATGACGAGAGGTGAGACACAGGAGTAGAGAGAGAAAGACAGAGAGA
>NW_023340095.1:11794677-11806247 GCF_004916995.1 Morone saxatilis | reverse complement strand
GAGCTGGCAGGAGGAGCTGGCAGGTGTTGTCTGCGGAGAGATGCATTGGCAAGCACAAAGTGTCAAATGTAGAGTCGATTGGAGAAACAGAACAAAAACTATTATTCTGTCAAAGCCAGCCTTGTGATATACATCATGGTTTAGATCTGCTGGATTCAAGCACCCCAAAATCTACAGAAAAAGCAGTGCAGAGCACCAGAGGACTGTGTATTTTAGTGTGTGTGTGTGTGTGTGTGTGTGTGTGGTGTGTGTGTGTGGTGTGTGTGTGTGCGTGTGTGCAGTATAGTGCTTCAGTTTGTCACTGCTTAAACCGGATTCTCCACACTTATTAGTCACACATTGTATTTTATCCAATAGAGGGAATTAAACATGCTTAATACTTGAGCAATAATGCCTAACATCATGGACCTTAAAGTACATGAATCATCAACATTAAAAAAAAGAAACAAAAAGGGTTTTTTGAAGATTTCAGAAGAAGACATTTTTACTGAACAATTGAGTGCAAAACTGTTTTACAGAGCAGCAGATCTATATTCAAGTAATTAGACTCTAGCAGAGATTTTTGCATTTGAACAACACAGACGAGAAATTGAACACCGCATGAGAAACATAATTTCCATTTAAACAACAATGAACTCATTCTTTTGCTCTTTGGCAGACACATGATTTTTAAAGAAAATCGGACGAGGGAACATGTGTCTTTTCTTTCTTTCGGCTGCCAGTGTCAAGGATGGCATACAGTTCGTAATGGCAGCCAATTACAGAGGCTTCTTCATCCAGGAGGCAGCATCAAACAGTTTGACTGTCAGCTTTTGTTGCAGGAGGCAGGCAGACAGATCAGCCTGGGGAGAGACTGAAGCCGGATGCACACACCCGCACTTTCTGCTTCTCTGAATGGCCATCCCAATGCGAAAACTGGCCTTTCAGAGTGATCAGTCAAACTCTGCAGCAATAATGGTGTCTTGGAGGTAAAAGAGGTGATGCCGCCACACTAAATAAGACACAGAAGCTCAATTTCAGTGTGAGAAACCATCTCCATCATCATGAGAGACAAAAAAGTGAGCATGTGCTGCATTTTGAAGGGAACAGGCAGGAGTGTCTGTTGATTTGAGAGGTCCTTACTTAACTCCACCTGTTTGTCAGTCTGCTGTATCACCCCGTTGCCACCCGAGGGACGTTCCTGAGCACTGTAGCTCGCTTCCTCCTCCTGGGATCTGACAGATATAACAAATGCAGCGTCAGAGCAAAAGAAAAGCCCTCAGCTTTCACACACACTGTACACAATGCATGCGTACACACAGACAGAGCACAGACGTAAAGGCAGTGAGGGGACAAATGCTTCCTGCCTGGGAGGGGGTATATTTAGAGTCTTGCGTAATGTGCTTTTAACACAACACAGAGTGGATGAATTTTTAATGCCAGGCAAGAGAGAGGAAGAGAGAGAGTGAGAAAAAAAAATGAATAAAGTTAAGTATTTAATCTGTGCTGTTGCTGTTGCTTAGGGGAGAGACAGAGACCTGAGAGCAGCCCATAAGCGTCAGGCATGACACACAGGATAGCCACCGATGTACCAGCTATGGATGAATGGGTCTGCAAGAGAATGGGATGGAAAGCAGGACAGAGAGCAAGCGAGGGAGGCAGAGATAGGGAATATTGAGAAAGATATGTAAGGCAAGAGAGTGAGGAGGAGGAGGAGAAGGAGGAGGAGGAGGAGGAGGAGAGAGTTCGCATGAATGAGTGAGCAGGAATAACTACGAGCCATGTCAAGACTGTGCCGGGTAACCCGAGGGAAACAAAGAAGTGCACAGTACCACGGTTTCTCTGGCGAAGCCCTCACACTTTCATGTGTACAATGCAAAAGACGTGTCTACCATACTGTTTGACTGGGAGGAATACGCCTCAGCCTAATTGAATATGAGAGAAATCAGTGGCTGTTAAAACTGTGTTTTCCTCAGCTATTCTCTATCTTGTATATGAAACCGTTTCCATTATAGGAAAAGCTGCGGAGGATAAAGATAAATCTGCATCAGATATTTGACAGAAGTGTATCAGAAACACCTGCAGATAGTGGTGTTGGTCACCTTTGCCGGTATTACAAAAAAAGGCGACAGAGTGAGATACCGGTGATGACATTTTTGTGACAGTTAAGAGATACGCTAAAGGGCAGAAATAACGTGGTGAGCTGTGCAGTTCACTCGTCCACTGGGAGAAGGTTTCACATACAGTTTTGCAAAATAATTAAGATCGGATTTATTGCTTTGTGGATTTTATCTTCATATTTAGTTGTTTTTTACTGCCGAGAGAGTTTCCGAGCCACAGTTTTGTTCAAAGCAGTATTATAGAACATAAGCCCAGGGCACACAGCTATTTAATTAACCACTAAACTCGTATAGAATATGACACACATGTTCAGCTTTGTTTATTTGTTTTTTTACATACATTATCGTTTTTCTGTGTGGAGTTTTGATGTCCACCATTGTCAGCTAGACAGCAGATCAAAGATAATTTTTATTATTTGTAAAGGCTGTTATTCATTAGTCAACAATTCCCACAAAAAGACCAAAACCAGCATTGCATTAGGCTGATTTTCCTCAGCCCCCCAAGCTTGTTTGTTCCTACTGAAGATGTCAAAAAGGTTCAAACATCTAAAAAAATACATAGTTTACTTTCCTAAAACAGCTCGGGACTGTTTTAGTTGTTGAGAAATAATATTTTGTCGTTGTAGAAAACATTACTCAATCAAGAATAAATTGTGTATTTGTTTGGGGGACTGTTTTCAGGCGTGCATTAATACATATTTGACACTCTAGTGAGTACAGCAGCAGGACAGTGGATGTGGGAGTGAATCAAAACCTACAGTGTCCATATACAGGGGATATGTCACCTCACAACAACAATGGAGAACAAAACAAGACTTCAGCTCTTTGTTGTTTTGTCTCAATGGCTGGTTATTCTTTTGCAATCAAAAGTCACTCTCAAGCTCTTTACTTGCAAATACAGACTTTAAAAAAACTGGTCAAATTACTAGGCAACAACACCTCATCAGGATTAGGCTACATGACTGCCACACACTACTGACTCACTGACAGTATTCCATGCCCTGAAACTAGTGCCAAGACCAAAATAGACCAAAATATTATGTGTAAATTAGCAACACATTTTCCCCGCTGCTGGCTTGAAAACAAGACAGGAAATAAAGCATGGATATATGAAAGGACTTGAGATGTCATAGAAACACCTGCCTTTAAAAAACAGCTGGCTAGGCAAGTCCCACTGGGAGCTTCATTGCCTACAGTGTGACTCACTACATGGTTTTCCTCTCAGCCTTATGGCTTTCTTAACCAAAATAACACTTGAGGGTGAACAAGATACCACAAAGGCTGTTTGGCCTTTCTTAGTGTTTGCCTAAAAACATTATGACAGTCAGAGTCACTGAAATCCATGTGAAGTAGCTTCTGTAGGCGCGATGAGCTCAGTGTAAAGCGCCGATGGGAGCCGGAAATAACAGATGGGCGATCAGGAACTGGCTATCTATCTTTTCTCAAGGCTTTGCTGTATGTGGGAATCTTTGAGAGCAGACGATTGAAAAACAATGATCAGGATCGCTGATCAGCAGATGTATAGGCTCATTGCTACTAATCCTAGCAATATGCTCAAATCTACCAAAAGAGAAACAACAGTGGCATGAGAGTGAGTGATAGTCAGATTGCACCAGTTGTGGGTGACGAGAAAATGAATAACCTCTGCACTGGCAGCAGCAAGGAGAGGAGAGAGGTCACATGAGGTGTCACACATTCAATAGCAGTCATTCAGATGACTCTGACAGCAGTAGTTAACCCCTCGTCACCTCTTATTTCACTCTGTCAGTAAGGACGATTTTGTCTCTCAATAACAGTATTTACCGGCCAACGCCACAACTAAAAAAACATCCTTTCACACTGTTTTTACCCAGTGGAAAATAACAGTTTTCACCTATTGATTCGAATTAGCAATTAGCATCATTCAACAACACAGAAACAAATTTTAACTGCTACATAAAGGCACAATCAGTTTACAGACATTTAATTTGTTTTCACATATAAGGCAAGTGATTTTCAGATATTGCACATGTGAAATATAAATTATCACAAATAAAATTAATAAATTCACATACAGGCACATGTTTTATTATTTTCACCTCCCCACTTTTGTGAAACCATGCATGTATTTTACTATGAACTCTTTCTAGTTAAAGTAAGAATAGTAAAAAATACTTTCCAAACACTAATGAAATAATCAAATATGTATGGTTAACCAACCAAAGAAATTATTTTAAATTAAGTTCCCATATTCCCAATTTCTGAATCAGCTTGCATTAATTCTTATCTTCTTCAGCAGTTGATCTGTTGCTAATCTTTTATGAATATTTTGTTAATTGTTTAGTCTATGAAATGACAGAAAATAGTGGAAACGATTACAAGATGATCAACAAACATTTTAAATATACGCTGATTAAAAACCAGGAGACGCTGAGAGAGGCTGGAACCAGAAAATTATATTTCCTTGATAAATAATTGAAATGAAAATAAATTATCTGTTGATTGATTTCACGTTGATAAACTATTATAGCCCTACTCCTTTCTGAATGTTAAAACAAAGCTCAATAAAATATTTATTCTCCACTACACAGTTTTGTTTATTTCTAAAAAAAAAAAAAAGTTTCTTCTCTTGCCTTTTTTATTCATCTGAAGAGTGGCAGCATTATCCTGCAGCATCAAACATGTTTGTGTACACACTCAGGGGGCATCACTTCATGCTGACTTTGCTGATAGCAGAAATAAATTCAGAGGGCCTGTCAGTCAGAGAGGTGGGAGTGCTCTTTCTTCCTCCACACTTTCACACTGAGGCTATAAACTGATCCCTGTCACAGGAGGAACAAAGCAGCCTTACCAGACAGTACACATGCAGCTGCAGCATACAGGAGCAGCATTATTGCCACAGTGGAGCTTTCTATTTGGGTATTATCCCGTCTGTACTCGAAGCTGAAGCACCAGATGTGCTAGTGTGATTTCCTGTTGGGTTTCGAATCCATGTGATGCTTCATAAGACAGAGAAAGAGAGAAGAAAGGGTGTTGCGATTTTCATGTTAAAAGAAGGAGGATATGTGAGAATTAGATCACAATCTTCTAACACAGTCAATACAAGCAGTACTTCATACAGTCTGTTCCTGTACAGCATATTGAGTGCTATATTTGTCTGCCACATGATAAAATTGACCTACTGCATAAGAAAAATCAAAGGCAAGTCTGCACCAGCAGCCCCTTAACTTTGTCCCTTTCTCTCGTTTACAGATACAAGTCATGACTGATGGGGCCCAGAGGTGTGTGAGCTGTCATCCAGGGCTCATCTGGCCCATGACGAGCCTGAGGGGCTTGCTGTCACCAGCAGAGCAGACTTCCTGCCTCCAGCTGTGGTTTCCATTGGGCCGAGGCCGGCTAATGAGGCCTTTATCAGATCAGCATCTTCAGCCTGACACAAGCTTAGCCTCCAGCAGAACTGATTTGACCTTTTCCCACCTGCTCTCAAGATGAACGACCAAGAGATTCACACAATATAGTCACAGGAAGACAGAGGGCACGGATATTGTATATTATTCTTGAATAACTTCTGAGATGAATAAGAGAAGGGAATGTGATTTATGTGACACAATTCAATTTCAAAAGTATGTGGGTTATAGTGTTCATTTTAGTTGACCTACTGAATATTGGATGGTCAAAATCACTACATCAAATACAGATTGATCATTCAGAAATGGACTTTGTGAAGACAGACAGGAAAGGGGGAGGAGAGAGAAAAGGGAGAAGACACGCAGCAAAGGGCCGCAGGTTGGAATTGAACCCCGGCTGCTGCAGTGAGGACTCAGCCTACATGGGGACGCAATCTCCAACCTGGTGAGCTTCCATGCGCACAGAAAAATAGATATTTTGCTGCAAATATTGTAGCAACTACATTTCCAAGGCTAAATCATGCTTACATGCTCACAATGACAACGGTAAAGGAATAGTTTAGACATATTGGAAAATACACACCGTAGAGTTAGATGAGAAAATCAGTACCACCCTTATAGTGTATGTCAGTTAAATACATCCAGCTTAGCATAAAGACAACAGAGGAAACAGCTAGCCTAGCCCAGTCATACAAAAGCACTGAAGTTCATTAATTAACACGTTATGCCTTGTTTGTTTTTACAAATAAATATTTTGTAGCCATATTTCCCAAAACAATAAATCACAATATCACATTTACCATCTTAGTTTAATGTGGTAGCATGCTAACGCAAAGCTGAAGCTGATGGGAATGTACTTAGTTTTGCTGGTATTTGATCATAAACCAAAAACCAACAAATTATGTTGACCTGATGATAGGGCCGGAGGAACATCCCAGGGGGGACATGAATATCTGTATCATATTTCATGGCAATGCAGTGTTTGAGACATTGAACAAAAGTTGTTTTTTTTTCATTCATTTTAGAGATTAAGGCTTTGTCAGATTTGCACATTTGTGAACTTTTTCTTTAATTAAAAAGTGTTAATATGACACAGAGCGTGAAGTGATTAAACAAGTGCTGCTGTTATTCTAAAAAAATGCTCTCAATCAGTGACAGAGCCACTTAGGCACTGCCCTCAATACGCCTCCTTGGCGATGGGTAATTGGTGTGTTTGTCTATGCGTGGCTCCATCACTCCGCTGAATGGAAAACCATGCACCAGCTGCAGAGAGAACAGCAACCAGCTATCACACTGTCATACACCCATCTTCACACAACGCTTTAAAGCTGAAAACACTGTTGTTGTTGCCTTTAGAAGTCTGTGAACTTCAAGGGGGCGCAAACCAAGTGTAAAACCTTGCAGTGATTGCTGTGTATGCACTGCTGAACATTTGCTTGACAGGACAAAGTTACAACAGATGAGGACTGAGCAACAGCAGCGAGCCATCTGTTTTTACCTTTGGTCCTGAGACGACAATAAACATCTTGGTGTGATTTAGATTACGAGGAATGAAATGGCAGCATTTTTCAGCAGTTTCAGAGCAAAAAACCTGTGGAGTTAAACGTAAACATCCACTACCAGCTCTGCAACCAAAAAAAAAAGAGCATAATTTCCCTACACCGGAGAGATCTGAGAGCAAATTAGCTTTGTTTACTGTTTTGCACTAATACATCAACATAATTATCAGCACTATGATGGAAGAGAGGTGTCTATAAGCTGAAACCAATTTTAACTTTCAATTGTCATCTCCAAAACAGAGCCATTCTATCATTTTGAAAGCCTTATGTGGGCCATTAGTATGCACAATGAGGTGCACTTCATCTTCGCACACAGGGAGCAAATTAACTTCAAGCACTGGCACTGTAGTGGTGTTGTGTAATGGTGGACTATGAGGGTTGATGTTGTTTTTCTGCAGCTGGTTGCACTGTCAGCTAGAGACAGTAGGGCTGTAAGCATCCCGCAACATCTTATTTGTGTATTTTTCCGTCGGTCCAGTTGGTTTTTGGGCAGAGAGGCAACATGCTATCCTTTAAACAGTACATCTATTTCCAAAATGGCATTTGGGCAGCGACATTCACACAACATCTATATGCTGGAAACATGTTTGAGAGGAACCTCAGAATATGACAGCCTAATGTCCTCTGTGACAGCTAATTTGGCTATGTGGGAGTGAGAGGGAGCTGCCAGAGTGTTTATTTCCCTTAGAAAAATCAACATATCTGATCTCGGGTGGGAGGGAGAGTCATTTTCCAGAGTAAATTTTCTTCCACGGCGAGAGTAACGGCTGTTAGAAGGCTGCACAAGATCCCTACCTCCTATTTCACAGGATGCCTTTCTAAATTGAGATTAGTCACAGAGGTCGTGCTGTTACTAAATGCACATATTCTACAGCTTCTTGCAGGAAAACTTAATGAACCTTGGATGAATATGCATGCAAGAAACTAAGAGACAGTAAGAAATGCACAGAAACATGCAGAGCGGGGACTGAGCAACAACATTAAATCTGGTGGCCTCAGCAATGTGGTATATTCTTGGTATAAATTTCTCTACAATCCTTTTTCAAGAAAGTTGTTTAAGGAAATGTAAAATTAATGTTAAGTATAAAAGTAAACTTAAGATAGTAATAAGATTCAGTTGAGATTATCAACAAGCTAAAACGAGACATTTTACAGCACCAAATTTTTGCCCATTTGTAACATTTTTGTTAATTACCAAGGAATTTGACAAGACAAGTTTCTCATTTATTCAGTCCAATTATTCAGTCTGAATAAATTGTGGCAAGATTGATTTCCTTTGTTAGAGATAATGTGAGAGATTGCTAATCCAGTAAAATTAGTACTTGCATTGGTGAATCTGCCGGTTAATGTAAAGAATGTCATAAGTGTTGCATTTATATCTGAAGAGCTTGCTCTGACAAGAAGAAACGTATCAACTGTGGGGTGTTTTAAATTGTTCTTTAGCAAGCCAGTCCACTGTGAGATGGTGTTAGGTAAGCTATATATTTATTGTCTTTTGTGTCAAGTGCAGCATTAGTAGAAGAGTAAATTCAGAGAAATGGAAAGCTTATTATATGAGCAAACATATGAGGGTATTTAACATACAGTACAAAGCTTTCTGAGGCCGGTTCCTACAAAGACCCTCTTGTTATTTGTGTGCAAAGCTGAAATGCTCAACAGGTTTCAATTATAATCCAGTGTCATCAATTGTAATATCATTGCAACAGCCTGCAACACGAGCCAGTCCCTGCACCCAGATGTAATAAAAAGGTGAACAGTCACATTATTGTACTTGTTTGAATCACACTGTGTCCCTTGACAGTTTGAGTGGATATAACATTTATCAGCACCTCACACAAAGCCAAGTATTGCTGCTGTCTCAAGTGGGAGTAACTGGCCATATGAAACAGAGTGAAAGCCTCAGGGACAATCTGAAAGAAGAATCGGGGGGGAACAACAGGGCAGAGAAAACACTTTTCTTTGAGCATGGAAACAAGATTGACATGTTCTGTGAAATAAGCATCAGTGCAACAAAATTTCCTTAAACATCTGTGGATGTGATTGAATTCTTGGATTTGGAAGGCATGGATTTGATATTGAATACCTGGTACATTTACAGCTGCACTAATCATCATTTTTATACAAACTATTAGTCAAATGACTACATGTAATGTGAAATAGGTCCCTTGTAGTGATAAACCCATAGATAATTGTCATTTTAATATCTTTCAGCTCATAGTTTTGGTTTTACAGACCACAACTTTAATGTTTTGGTTCTCATCAACATCATTTCCAGCAGCAGAAGGTAGCTACAACCTACTACATGCTACCTGCCCAGCATCAAACAACAGACAAACAAAGTAAGCAACTAGCTAGTGAACATAGCAGAGCATTTCACATCTTTCCTCCAGGATTTGGTGGAGACAAAAACAGAGCTAAAATGCTGACACGTTCACCATATTGGCTTCATGATGCCATGAAAGGCCCCAAAATGGGAAGAAAATAATCAATTGCAGCAGGTTTACAGAAAAACTGGAGAGCGTGTTTTCAAAACTCATTGCGCTTGAATAAAAAGAATTAATTTCCTCTTGTCTCTCAGCACTTTCAATTTCATAATCATTGCCCAAAACTGATGAAAGGGGAAGATAATCACCTCTGCGGCTGCTCTGTCTGTCACAGTTGTCAGGCCACTGGTTCAAACCTCTTCCCCTCCAGACTGCAAGAGGCTAAGGACATTGTGAAGGTGATGAGAGGAGAGCCTCTGATTCACCATGCAGCCTTTCCCTCTGTCTCTGTGAGCAGATGGTGAGTTGGATCAGTGCCTTTAGATTGGCTGCTATCTTCTCATCTGTGGCCTGTCTCTGCCCATCAACAGCTGCCTCTCGGGCAGTAAACGTATTGATTACAGGTGGCACTGATCTCTAAATAGCCAAGCTGAGGCATCTGGGGCTCAGTGGTAGAAAGCAAGAACACAAGGAGGACACATATTTGGGAATTCTTTAATAGCACTGAGGACATTAATGAAACCAAAAGCTTCAGCATCTACTTTCACCCTTTAATGTAGAAAAGGTATGATGATATCGATGCTGCAAGGCATGCTAAATACAGAATACTAATTGTCTGGAAACCAGGTAACAAGTTTAATTAATGTCAGGGCACATGACAAATACACACATGCTCACACATACACGCACAAACGCACACCAATTAGTCGCACTGTACTTCCTGATGGATAAATGATACTGAAGTGACTTTACAGGTGTTCTGTTTCCAACAGTCCTAAGCTTAAGCCTGAGAGACTTTCTTCCTTAAACCTCATCAAAACCATGATTACACTGGGTGGCCTCATTACTCTGCCTCTCAGAGTGTCTAGTAGGATTTACATTATCTTTCATATTCTGATTAATAATTAATAGACGTGTGGCCCACAGTACTTTTTAGTTTTTTAATTACATCCAGAAAGGGACTGCCAAAACGAGGACGTCTAATCAATCAGTCGAAGCATTTGTGTGGATCAACCTCACATCACCATCACAGAAATGCCTTACGTACACACTTTACTGTAGCCGTAGAGAGCTAACTTACAAAATATATAGAATTACACCAAAGATATAGATTGTGTATATTAAGAGGAGATTTTTAACAGCAATGTAGAAAATGTTTGTTGCCTGTGAGATTCAATTATTCAAATAGAGGGAATTGGAAACTAGGGATCATGGTTCTTACACCTAAATTCAGGCCTTTCTGATCTGGTCATATACATTGTAACATTAAATATTGAGATTTTAACCCACCATGACTGAATGTAAATAGTGACATGTTTTTATTTTTATAATGACATTATTGAAGAAACTGTATAACCAGGGTTGGGAGGGTTACTTTAAAATGTAATCCGATACAATTACTAATTACCTGTCAAAACATGTAGTCAGTAAGATAATCCAAGTATCTCAATATGTAATCATATATATATCATATAATATCAAGTAATGTAACTTGATTACTTACCATTACTCTTGGACCAAATATGCAAATAAAGACAAGAGAAAATAAATATCAATAAGACGATGTTTTCTGTAAGACAACATAACAATGTAACAATAAAAAAGAAAATGGAAACCAATATTTTCTGTATTAAAAATGTGTCTTCTGCTCAGTGTATTTTTAAAGAAAAACTTTTCATTAATTGTACTGTGATGTTGTTCCATGTTCTGCTAAAGACAAAGTAAATTTCCACCCAGTGACAGTATTTTTTTCACCAGATAAAGAAAGTGGAAAACTGTAGTATATCACTTTTAGTATAACTGTGTTTAATGCAGATTGGTCACATCTGGCCAATACCTGATCTGATTGATAAGGTCTGTACGGGGTGGACTTCCCCCCCTTTTTTTTAGTCTTTATGCTAAGCTAAGCTAACTGCCTGCTGGCTGTAATTGACTTGATGGGCATTAGAGTGATATCAATATTCTCATCTAACTCTTTGTAAGAAAGTGATGGCAGCTGATTTTCTCTTGAACTTCAACGGAAAATCAGCTGCCATCACTTTC
>NW_023340095.1:11794431-11794577 GCF_004916995.1 Morone saxatilis | reverse complement strand
GTATATTTTCCAAAGTGTTGACCTATTTCTTTAAGAAACTGACCATTTAAGACCACCAGAGTGTTAAGAGACTTGTTGAAATCGCTGTTGCCATATAGATGATGAAACCCAGGACCAGAGAATATAGATAACAGCCTCCTTGCCCC
>NW_023340095.1:11793409-11794397 GCF_004916995.1 Morone saxatilis | reverse complement strand
CCCCTGGACAACACAGCCACCATGTTTTGAACAGTAACTTTGTCAGCATCATGTGAGGTTCACTGAATACATGTCACCATGAAAAACATGCAGCACCCCGGAGCTAAAGAGAACAAAGCAGCTATAGCAAAGCTACTCCTAATAAGAATGACTTTTAGCTTTTAAAATGTCACAGTGTAGACTGAAGTAGAATTTATTCAGACCCCTCGGCCTAAAATAAGACTTCTTACCCAGGCCCATTGAGCAGTGCTTAAGAACATCTGAAGGTATTTCTCCAAGGCTGTAATAATAAAGTCAGGGCCTGGTGGAGCACTTTTTAATTACTTAGTCATGGCCAGAGTCCTGCGAGAAGCGTTTTACCTCGCTCCAAACTTCCGTGCAGAGGCAGTAAGGTCAAACACTTAAAGAAATTACCAGACTTAAAAACATCAAAATGAAGAAGTCCCTACAGGTGTTTTTCTTAATTGGCAAAGTTGTACCTAATGTGTTCCACATTGAAACAGTTAGGGAGGATGCAGCGTAGGGGTAAATATGAATATCTACATAATAATGACGTGGTTTAATTCTCCACAGCACTTTAAACTCATTTAAATAGCATGTTACAGCATCCTCATGAGTCTGATATTGTTGCTAAATGTCATCGTAACAACCTTGCCAAGCAGGGTGCAGACTCCCTCTGACACAGCCTCCTTCCTGACTTTCATCATTAAACTGCACACATGGGCAAGAGCCTTTGAAAAGCCTGCCTCTATTGAGCACTCTTGAAAGGAAGGCTCTTTTCATTTAGTGGTCTACTGAAGATGATTTGCATTCAGGGGTTTTAATTGTGCTGTGTGATGTTCAACAGGCTAAGCTGCTTCAGCGAGCTTGCTCCTCTCATCTGCATTAGTGATTGATGGCAGCTGATTTTCCCTTGAACTTTCAGGGCTGTAGAGTTCAGAGCGCTCAGGGCTGGTGTGATGGTGAGGGTGCAGGAGGAGGAGGAGGA
>NW_023340095.1:11780995-11793376 GCF_004916995.1 Morone saxatilis | reverse complement strand
GGCAGGCAGGAAGCAGGGTGGGCTCATGGAGGATTAGCTCTTCAGTCAGTCCATGTTCATAGATAATCAGACAATCAGCCAGAGATACCTTTTAAAAAAGGCTTGATTGTAGTCCTCTATGATAGTAAATAAAGTAATCTTCATAATAGGGCTTTTAGCGATCACACCACAGGCACAAAACAGATACATTAACAAGAAATTCACAGTGAAGCAGCACTTTGAGAGCATCTTGCATAATTCGACATATGTTCTGCTGGAGCAGGACGTGAAGTAATATACACATAGAGATTGCTGTTATGCGTGGGGGAATTGTTCAGGGGAGAAGGGGCCGACTTTGCAAAGCTGGAAATTACATTTATGGCAAAATGGACTGCACTTATATGGTGTTTTTCTACCTAACAGGCTTTACAATTGGCCTGTAATGCACCCATTGACACACACAAACACACTGATGGCGACGGAGCTGCCATGCAAAGAGCTGGCTTGTCCATCAGCGTCTTAGGTTTCAGTGTCTTACCCAAGAACACTTTGATGAACTCTGAGATTATTTATTACCACTCTACCCACTCAGCCCATATACAGTCTCACAAAAAAGGTTTTCAGATTTGTTTGGATTACAAATGATATCTACACATATTTTTCCAATCAGTATTTTTACTGCAAACCCATATGCTCTAACATACATTTTTCAAAGCCAAAATCAATTATTCATCAGCAGACCTCTGCAAGAAAATTTAAAAATGAAAAATGCTGGTTGAATACATCTTCAACCCCTACATATTAGTATTTATTTAGTAGAGCCACATTTTGCTGCAAAAACGATAATAATAGTAAGTCTTTTGGGGTAAGTATCTACCAGCTTTGTGCACTCTTTGATATTTTTTCCCTCCATTCTTCCTGGCAGATTTGCTCCAGGTTGTTCAAGGTTGGTTTGAGGCAGCTTCTGACCCGCAATTTTCTAAATGTGCCGCAGATTCTCAGACTCAGATCTGGACTTTGACTTGGTTATTGTAGAGCATTCACCTTTTTCCTTGTTTAACCACTCTTATGTTGCTTTGGCCTTGTGCTTGGGGTTATTGTCCTGCTGAAAAGCAAACTTTCTCTCAAGCTTCAGTTTTGAGGCCAGTTTTCTTTCAGTATCTCCCTGTATTTTGCTCTATCCATTTTTCCTTCAATGTTAATGCTGCCATCCATTGTACTCGGGAAATAAAATGACTACATTGACATGTCCTTCCTCAGCTTCCTGTTTTTACAGGAATTAAGTAAATATAGAGAAACAAACACTTAGATTTCCATTTCATGTGGACAGCACATTGCTGTTTGCTTATTATGAGCCCATTGTGTTGTTTAACAGTTTAATAGTTTAAAGACAGAATGAGCTCTGCTGCCTATTATACAGTATGCAGGCAGATAAAAGCCCAAATAAAACATCCAAAAAGGTCATTCTTCTTTTTTACTGTGCAGCTTGTTGATGCTTTGTGTAGTGTTTAGTAGTGATGTTGTGTTGGGTAACACCATATAAATTCTAATATTATGCAGCTTGTAGACAAAATAACAAAAAAAACTTTGCCTTACCCACAGGCAACAGCAGTGAAATGTCAGCCTGATGCACACTACCCGCCCAGCACTAAACAGCACTCGGACAAAGTCAGCAACCAGCTGGTGAACATAGTGGAGCATTTAGCTGCTCAAGAGTCGCTCAGGAATTGATGGAGACCAAAACAAAGCTAAGATAAGAGTGAATATTGGACTTTTATCACAGAAACATACGCCACATTAATAAAAATGTTTTTCTGTGTCTTCTGGATGTGCAAATAAGGTAATAATCAGTGCTGTAGTTCGGTCTAAGATGTTTTATTGTCTAGAAATTGTTTTATACTCGTTGGTATTTGCACTTGGATTTGTTTCAGACTTTGGTCTCTTGGTCTCTTGGTCTCTTGGTCTCGACTGAGTCCAGTTGTTTTTTTGTTCTGAAGTAATTTCCTCCTTCAAAACAAAACTATTGATGAAGCGTGCTTGTTCAAAAAACGAGTATTAGTTGAATTTAAAATCCATACAGAATGGGCACTGACATCAAGATAACTTTATTTGTACCCAAGGGAAAATTGGGTTTGCAGTAAAAGACAAGACATTCCTCTTGACAAAACTATAAAAACAACAAACAACTCAGACAAAAGACAAACATAATACAAAAACATGATAAAGGATAAAAGTAAAAGTGCTCCAGGCTCTAAGAATCAGGACTTACAGAAAGAGATCAATAAAAAAAAACAAGATAAATAAACTGTTAGAATAAAAAAATAAGGTACAAAATAGATAAAATAATGAAAAAATAAAAACTCTGTGCCATGTTAAAACTTTGACCGCCTAGTAACTATGGTTACCATCAATATCAATGTTACTTGCAATTGTACGGCTGGCTTGGTAAAAACCACATTTTTTTTCTGCCCTCAGCCTTGACTGTGTCTCTCTCAGTTGGACTCATTTCGTGTCACCAAAATAGAACGTAAGCTTCACAAAGGCCCTAATGATGACATGGCTACTGCATTGTGTTTTGTATTATGTTATATAAGCCTATGTTGTTGTGTCCCCTCTTGGATATGATGAGAGGGACAGAGGAGTGAGTCAACATCATTTCTTGGTTATAACTCTTAATATATTTATTCTCTTTAGTTGGATTTGACGAGATCTGTGTGTCAGTATCAACAGTATATAATCCACCATGTGAGGTTTAGGACCAACTGTACCTAGTGAGCGTTCAGTTTCAACTAAATGGGTATGATTATTTGCTGTGTCTCCTTATCTGCCTGTAGTGTTTTATCTCTCAGTCAACAGGAATACACAATGAAACAACACATAGCAGCAGGCTGGCAGGCACTCAACGCATTTTGTTCTTACAGTAAGATTAGCATCACCTGCCAGGCAGCTTGTTTACCCTACGTGTAAATAGCTTCAGAGGAGTATCTCGCTTTATGAATCTATCCAAATAGAATCTACAGTTAGAGACAGCCCTTAGCTGTTTATCTGCAGGTTTCTTTAAAGGTGAATCAGAGAACAATGAGGGATTTTAAATGCATACAGCCACATTTTATGCACCAAGCCAATTCCTCCATTTTGGGATGTCACCATTTAAACGATCATGCATTGTGAGTGTAATACGGCGGAGTGGAGGGTACCTTTTCAGCTCTGAAGCAAAGAAGATTAGCTCAGCCTACAGGTGCTTGATGTTCTGCTAACGCTATTTGGTGATAAAAGCACACCCAGCAGAAGGAAAAGTGAATGTGACAATCAATTCCAATTCACTTTACAGACAAGGCTAATTGAATTAACCTTCATTTTCCACATATATACCGTAAATGGTAGCTGACATCTCCTGCTGAGAGTGTGAATAGATCCTCTCTGTTGCGAGGTAAACAGAAAACCAGCTGCATCACTACCCCAGTATCTATAGCAAGATAACGAAGACGGTTTTACTGCATATTTGTCTGGTTTTTATTTAAGCATTTTCAATACAATGGCTGCTGGGATTTAGTTAGACCAATATTACTGAAGCCTTAAATGAGAGCTTTCCCTTTGCTGATTAGGGAAAGCACCTGAGGAGTGTTGAGGGAACTAACTGTGAGAGCTTGTGGTGGCAGTCCATCCTCCAGTGCGAGTCAGGCACATCATCTTTACTGCATTCAATCTTTGAATAATGCATGCTAGCTAGCCGCATGCATCAGCAGACGCACAAGCCTCTATGGCATTTCTCCTCATAGCCAGGCTGTAGACACTGCATCTGTACCCATCAACACTGAGGAAAGCTGCCAGCAGTAGCAGTATTGCTTCAGTGTCCCCAAAAAAGTTGAGCCTTGAATAGCCCACTTGTATAAAGTGAACTCTGCCTTCCAAACAGTTCTGTTTTTTGGAAGATTTTGTCAGCGGTGGATGTCATGGCAGGGTAGAGATTTCTCCTGCCGCTGTACATTGCTCCCTCACAGTTACAGGATGAGCAGTCAACAGAGATGCAAGAGATGAAAGACTGAGGCGGATCTGGTAGATGAGTTCCTCGGTTCTCTTTGCATTTGGATGCCAAAGATCACAGCACCGTGCTCTATTTTCACAGCTCATTTTGTGCCATCTGCAGCACTCTGAGGACATAGCACATATGAGATGGGCTTTACCATGAGGTTACATGACCTCTAAGAAATCCCCCATAGGCTGCCTATGCGTGTCTCCAACTGCATATTGTCAGTCATTTTCAAAAGGATCAGGGAGCTGTGGTTTCTGTGGTTTGACAAGATGTAAGATCCTCTTGTAGCCTCCACAGATGTTCTGTTTGTTTCACAAGTCACAATTGTTGCAGCTTTGTCTGAGATTTTAGGATTATGTGCTTTGAGGTTTAGACAGAGGCATTTTTCATCTTCTGTTATTTTGCACTGGTCATGGCCAAATAGGTCTGGCAGCCGGAAATCAGCTGCTGCCATGTAAAACCTGTATGCCAAAAATCAAAGAACTTGGCAGCCACATTAAACTGTCTGGAGTCTGTGCTCTCTGTATAAATATTCAGTTATTTTCAAATACTATAGCCGCGTTAAAACACCTTTCAAACAACAGACAGAACAAGTGAAAGTAATAAAAGAAGCATCTCTGTGACAGTGCTTTGTATGGACCTCTAGGAAAAAAAGCCACAAAATAGATTGGAGGGACTGAAGTGTTTGTTTGTGCTTGTTTTGCTTCATGACTCACAGTGGCCTCAGACAGATTGCTTTTGTCAAGGACATAAGACCGACACTATTGTAAGAGCCCTGCAGAGCAATAAAAGAAGCTGAAGAGTATGACATTACAAATAAAATCTTAACTTCAGAATGAAACATTATTATTACCACATTGAGTTCTATTCTCAAGACTTGCAGGCAAAGGAGGATGAAATCAGGCGGGGGAATTACATCTGAGAGAACTGCAAGCTTGAGTAGAAGCCGTCTATTATCTATAATCATTTGGGAGGCTATCTGAAACAAGACCTTTAAACCACAAGCCAACCCTCTGAAGACTGTCTTGCCACTAATAAACTGGCTTTTCAATTAGCACCTATCTGACGTTACAACGATAACACAAAACCAATTACACGCTGTGCTGCAGATAACTCGTAATCCACTTAATAGGTCTGATTTGACTTCTTTTTTTTTCTTCTCCCCTTCCACCACTGTTGCCCGAAGGCTTTTTGTTCTCCAACCAGGACGAGGTATCACTTTGAATTATCAGTGTTAAGGGCACATAATGCGATAGCAGGTTGGCCAATCTCCTGGAGGTCCTGATAGTGTTTTTTACGTCTGTGTAGGCAGTGTTGATGAAAGCTTTGGAGGTGAGATGAGCCAAGCTAAGGTTTCATCTCTCTGGCTTCAGGTGCTAACACTTTATTCACAGATTCACAGTTCAGCATCACAGCTTCGATACGCTTCTGTGCTCCTTGGGTTTTTCTTAGATAATGTTGTTAATTAGCTTGAATCTTAATCAAGAATAAAATTCAGCCTATTTCTGTATAATTTCTTTGTGTATTTTACACAGAATGTAAATTTAAAATCTTCTTTTTAGGGCTACAACTAGATATTATTTTCAGTAGTGATTTAATGTTTGTCAATAAAATGCCAGAAAAAATATGAAAAATGGCTAACACAATTTTCCAGAACTGAAGCTTATGTTTAAAGGTCTTTGTTGTCTTCTTGTTTTGTCTGACCAGCAGATGTGTTTACTATATGTAAAACCAATAAAATACAAGACTTAAACCATCAAATGTTTGATATTTTTGCTTGAAAAATGACAATAGCTGCTAATTGTTTCAGCTCTACCTTTGTCACTGGTTTATCTCTCTCTCTATATATATATATATTGCAAACACTTTGTTTTGTATTTATTATTAATTTCTCATCAGAGATTGTTAGTAAAACATGCCGCATGGGAAGAAAAAAAACGACCCTTGCAGAAGAATTATAGATGATGGTAAAGGATTGTTGTCGCTGCTTTTCAGTCTAACCAACACTGCATGCTGATGAAAGAGAGCAAGTGAGCTGCAGATCTGGGAAATGAGGCTTCCTGGAAGCAGCAGAGCTGAATAAGTAGACTGAGTGACTGCAGCTATTAACCTGGAGCCGTTTTAGCTTCGACAGATAAGAGAGACCTGCCTCTAATGATGCCACAAAGTCACGGCAACAATCTAGCACTTTAATTGCAAGGAGAAACTGTGAAAATTAACTGCCTTGTTTAAATAAAGACCAACATTCGAACTCTGGTGTGGAGATATTAGCTGCAACTTTGCTGCTTGTGCAAAACAAAAACAAATCGATAAATAGTTCAATAAATGATAAGAATAACAGTGACATCAATGCAAAAGTAATCATGAATTTCTCTTTTTCTTAATCAAAACAGGTTTATATAGCCCTGAGTGATTTTCTTTTATTGTGCACCTGATATGAGGCAACCCATCTCATGCATCATACAATGCACAAATAAGTCAAAATTTGCATCAAAATGATGCTTCAGTGGACTCCTTTCTCACGTCTCATTGCATGTTCTCCCTGTTTAGGAAAGCAAACAAAAGCCATTTTTGCTTCGGGCTGATTTGTACGAATGGGTGAAAAAAAAAGATGTTAGATGCATTTATCAAATATGGCAATTTACTTAATGGACTCTGACAAAGCCATTGGCGGTCTTTATTTAGATGCAGATGACTTCCTCCGTACTGACTTCCTCTGTCACTGGTAGAGCTGCCTGTCAGGGAAAAGAGAAGAAAGCTCCCTCCTTTTTCTACAGACTGACAGTCAATCACTATTGCTGTCTGTCTGAGACTGACTGACTGCCTGTCTACACTCCCTCTCAACCCCCTTTGGCTCACACTATTTCCCTTCACTCTGTATAAATTCTCCATTAATGCAGCAAAAAGAGAACAAACCATCTCTCAGTTGGACTGCTCCATGTGTATGAAGGCACAGAGCCGCACACGGTCATGGTTGTCACGTAATGTAAAAAAAAAATGGGAAGTTGGCTGAGGAAACAGGTCTAAAACTGTGTTGATGTTTCATTACATCCAACACCATATCACTCGAAAGCATAGCTGTCACTCCTAAACACAGCCTGGTGAAATAGTGAGATGAAATAGTATTTCTAATTCTTTCAGTCTGACAGTATTCAACATTATACACCATGACTTTTAACAAATATGCCAGCAAAAAATTAAGCTATTCTGTATTCAATTGCTGTATTGCTTACGGGATAAGTTTTAGGCCTGGAAGAGCTGATAAGAATGCATCCAGCATATTGAAAGCACAGGGCTTTCTCGCTGTTAAAAAACTCTTACAGCAGTATGTGTGTGAGTGTGTGTGTTGAGAGGAGTGAGATGGAGAGGAGGGGTGGTTCAATGTTGAGGCAACAGTGCCCTCTTGGAAAAAAAGGCCTCTGCTGTTTGGATGTTGGATATAATCTGTCTCATCACATAATTCTGTAGTTTGATGCACCAGTGATCTGTTTATGCACAATTTGTGCGTGAACATTTTAGCATTTACAAATGTGTCAAACACAAATCTGTGACATTGGCACAAAATGGTGCCACATCACTTCCAGCAGCTATCATACATTTAGATTTCTGCCTTTTGAGCATTTTGCTTCACGATGCAGAAATCTAGAGCTGAAATCAATCAACAGAAAAACGCTAATCAATAGCAATTATTTTGACAAATATTCACAAATCAATCAGTCAATGGAACCTTTCTTTGCTGTCTTAGTTTGTGGACTTTTGATTGAACAAAATAAGGCATGTTAAGACGTCGCCTGCAGTTCTGCAAAGTTTGAGTTTGTCCATAGTAGACTAATCAATTAATCAAACAACGATTCTACAGATAAATCTATAATTACAACAATCCCTTTAGTCTTTTGTTTGTTAAATACTATAGGTCACTGTAGAGAAAACAAGAAGACAATGACAAGAACAAATTATGATATTTTGTTTGTTTTGAACAATCCCTTACAGGCAGGATGCTGTAGACCAACTGGGATTACTAGAACATTTGTTTCTGAACAATTAGACTAAAGCCCTTTGGGCATACGCTTTGAGGATGGTAGGAGGAAGCCTCTTCCAAAAATAAACACAAATGGAGTTATTCTTTTAATGAGGCTTTAAAATGACTTCTGTGCTTAAGATGTGCTAATGGAGATTAATCTTCAGTACTGTCATGGCCTACAAATCCTCTGTCTTTCATCATTGAGGGGAGCTTAACAGCAATCCACCGGGGAACATGATAAGTGGTTTCTTCAACTCCACATGGGTAGTGACGGCCTACTGAGAGACTAGGGAAAGACCTGCAATGAACCATGGAAACCTCTAACATTAGCATGGTAACCAACTTCTCGCAAAGACCTTCAAAGTCTGTCAAACAAATGGCCCGTGGCAAAGACTCTGACATCCCGCAGAATGAGTTTCTCTGAATTCAGTTAGGGGTCAGTGGAGAAGTACTGTCAGATTTACACTTCTGTTATTTGAAGTTTTTTGTTTGATGGTTATAAAACACAATGTTTTGAGGCTAAAACATAAAATAAAAAAAACCCTTTGCTTCGAGACATAATTTAAACAGACAGGTACTCTGACTCATTTAAGTTTATCATGCAGTTACTGACAAAAGTCAGAGGATATTTTAATATAAGAGCAAAACCAATTTGCTTCTTACTTTTGTTGATGCATCCAGATTTTGAGGAAAATTTGCAACATAAAGGCGAACTCTGAGGGCATGATGACTCACCAAGAAACACATGTAAAAGTAAAACCACATATTAATTTAAAGTGTGTACATCGCATTCCTTCTGCTTCCTGTTCAGCTACACAGCTCTCAATGAGATACTGACGTCTTGTTTAAATTGCCTCTAACAATCTTCTCCCAGTGCCTTCCCCTGGGATAGAACAATCACATTTCAGCTTGCAGGAGCATATCTGTTCAGTGTACGGTCAACAGCAGGCAGCAGCACGCATTACTGATGACATTTGATGACACAAAAGGCCAATATTTGTATTGGGCACATGGGACAAAAGTGTCAAATCAATGTTTCTCATTGACTCGATAGAACAAAAGCAATCACTTCCTTGCATCTCTCTGATAAAAAGTAGCACAAACACACAGCCCTGCATATTACACACTGTATGAATCTTATTTCTGTGGGCATTTCAAGGACCTTGTCACCGCCGCCATGATGGAGAGGATGTGATCGCTGTACCCATCTGGCCGCATAATGAGCTTGGAGTGTGACACAGGGTTACTAATAGAAACATTTCATACGGTACACACAGCCAAGTGGGAGCAAAACAAATGAATAAAGGATCCTGCCATTTCTTTTTGAGTGTCTCATTTTATAATTCTAGTTCTCACTCACGGTCACAACGCACTCTTATTTGTCCTTTTACAAAATTACTCTAATTGTTCTCTAACTTGTTTTTCTGGAGCCCACTTTTGAGGGAGGAGGCTGTTTCCACTGCTGAAGTGCTGCAGTTCATTGAAATTCATGTGAGAAGAGCATGCAAAAGTGGTCTGATCTCTTTAGAGGACCTATTTCACTATTAAATAAAAATGTTACAGTTGGAGGGAAACCTCTCTGAGGTGCCAGGATAGCACCGAGTAGGGAAGTATGAGAGTTTCAACACAGAACGTAAGATATAGGCTACTCCTATAGTGTGTTGTTGGAGGAAATGACCTATATAACTAAATGTATGTATGTATGTATAACACCTGACACAAACTAGCATACATCACACTAATAGTGTTTTTTTAGAAGGTCAAGAAGTGCAACATTGTAATGGTAATTTGTTGTGACCTTAAGCGAGGTTAATGACATGGTTGCTTTGCTCTTTTAGTTCTCGAAAACACATACAATCAGGAAAATAGATCCTCCATCAACACAGACACAAAAAGGTTGGATAGCACTAATGAAGAAAGAAGAGAGCAAGGCCCCGTCTTTGTGGCGGGGGTTGTTTCAAAAGCTCATTTTGATACGTTCATTATGTCACTTGCATAGTGTGACCAAAAGGTGAACATTCCTAAATAAATCTTGTGCATAAAGGCAAGTGATTTATAATTGCAGTTCCATAAAGTTCAGGGACTTGCAGGAGAAAAGGGAATAGTCAAAATTGATGCATCATGGTAGAACCTGACCTTTAGTCCCTAATATGGGTGAAAGTCCAAAAACATTGGATCCTACAGTTCTAATAATTCAACTGCTTGTCCCTCTCTGCATGTTAATGGTCCACATCCATTGTTATGGTTTGAAACAAAGCATTTCTGGTAAAAAAATAAAACTTATAATCAGGGTTATTTTATCAGTTATAGGATTGTGACTAATGAGCATGGTGATTCTCAGTGTTGATTAATCTGCTGATTAGTATGAAAAATGCCTAAAATTCCAAGGTTATGTATTTAAATGAACTGTTTTGTCCAACTACTGAAAGATATTCAGTTCACTAATGCAGAAGACAAAGAAAAGCAAAAAAGAAAAAAAAGCAAACGTTACCTGAAAAAGAATCATTTGATTATCAAAACAGTTGCCATTGATACAATAGACTGTACACAGATATTTTACCATAGCAATAAATTGGTTTCTGGGTTTTTACGCAAAATATAACCCACCATGTGCAGTCTGTTTAATGTACTGTACTGGATGGGTACTTGAAGGTGACATAACACATACACAGAGAATGGGACAAAGGAGGCCTATATTTGCCCCAGGGCTATGATCAAGAAGGGGTTTTTGTTTTGTATTTTCCACTGGCTATATTTCCGGGATAAAGCTCATCTTAATCCACCACACACTGCAGTAAATATCTGTTGACGACACACTTAGTTCATGAAGGTAAGCTGTACTCAGTGGTGGTTCACTGATCTCTCTATTTGCTCAGTTAGTCTCTTACCATGAGCCACAGGATCCAACATGAACACACAATTTTAACAATTAACAATTTTAGTTATTTCACAAAGCAGAATCCTTTATGTGCAGGGCTCAGTTAGAAAAAGGTGATTGATGACTTCCATACAACAATCAGGATTTAACAACACTTGACAGCTGTGCGTCGTCTGCTCATGCTGGAGGTAGTGGAGTTAAAAGTGCAATAGTGCCTCTGATATGTAGTGGATTAGAATACAGTGGAAATACTCAAGTAAAAAAGGTAATTCCTACCACAAAACTATACTTAAACACAGTATTTGTAATGTACTTATTTACTTTCTGCCCATGCTACACTGTGTCTAATAAATTCAAAGCTTCACTAGTTGCTTTTTGTTTTCAAATGCATTTATTTTAAGTCTCCTTTAAACTTAAAACAGACAGATCGATTACTTTCCATGACTTCAATACTTCATTGCTTGTTTACCTCAAATGTACAAAATATTCTTGTTTTTGAATGTATTTACCTTCATTTTTAGTTCACGAGCAGACTCAGTATTAATATTACATATTTTTTCTGGCAGTGTTTATTTTATTTCTCATTAATTTTGTGCAGATGACACTTGAAACGGAGGTGTAGTGTGTGTGTTGTTTGGGATGGTTGGAGAGCGCTTATGTGTCTATTCTTGACATTGTTGATTGTTTGGTGTCATTTGGATTGTTTAATTTATCATCTGCTAGCATTTATGTATTAATTTTCTTTAAATGTTTAAATGTTTTAGTTTTCATGTGCCTGCGAGGACCCCTTTGAAAACACGATGGTGCATCTCATGGTGTTTATCCTCAAATTAAATTTGTATTAATGCACTTTAATTCAAGTACTATCAGAGTTTTCGGCACCCTCTATTGTAATAATAACACTGCACAGTATTGAGATAATAATCTTTTGATGATGTATAAAAGCCCCCAGGATTTATAGAAGTAGTTAGCTGACGACGATAAAATAAATTACTTTATTCATTAAAAAAAAAGAAAAATTAAAAATAAATAAATGCAAAAATATCAGACTGGGTAAAGCAGAGAGATGGGTGGTACAAGAAATGCTTGGTCACGGCAGCCCAGCTTGGTGTCAAACACTGGAAATGTCAAACGGAAATGAAGTTAATGATCTGTTACGGCCACATTTAAGACTCAGTGATCAGAATCAATGCAAAAAGACATGTAATTTGAAAAACAATTTATTGAATTTGAATGTTTTCTAATGTCATAGATAGATAGATACTTTATTTATCCCGAGGGAAATTCAAGATTTATTTTCATTTAGGGGCTTTTCCATGCAAATATAGATTGAGCCTAATAACTGATTGTTTGTAATTAAACTAACATTTATTTATTAAATTTATTTTTACTTAAAGGACCATTATTTTGGATTTAGTGGCATCTAGCGGTGAAGTTTCAGACTGCAACACCACTCACATCTCTATTTGA
>NW_023340095.1:11779036-11780895 GCF_004916995.1 Morone saxatilis | reverse complement strand
TTTGGATGCTCTAGAGAAATATCGGAGCGGAAATGCGAGCCCCACCTTCCCTCTTTTTATGGGGTGAGTGTGGTGGTGCTTGTACAGAGATGTAGATTCCAGCATCAATGAGCAATCAGGCTCTGTGTGTTTTACCTTTGTGTCCTTTCGTAATACATTTTTTGTCTTGAATATTTTCAATCTAGTTATTCTTATTTGTTTTACTTCCCGTCTATATTTCTTTTTTCCCTTTTATCCCGACTCTACATTTCTCAGAAGGCCAGGAAATAGGGCCACACTGGAGTCGTCGACCTTTCCCTGCTTATTATTTATTGCGTTATTTCATCATTGTTTATGTTGGTTGCTGACTGAGGTTTTTTTTTGCAATCTTCTTGTGGCTTACTTACGGGGCCCAAAGCATCTCTGTACGATCACTTATTAAGTTAAATGTTAATTAAATAAAATCAAAAACAATGGACATTCATGTTGACATGGAAAACAGGGTGGGGGAAGCTGGGTGGGTGTTGCTGCGAGGGGCCAACGCCCTCTACCTTCAAGGATGGATTGAGAAGAAACTGGGCAAGGGAGAAGTTGGTCCTGGAGGCAGGTGGTGAACGCAAAAGCGGTGAGCGATACAATACACACACGGTCCATATACACCGTATTATACACAGGTACAGGTCGATCCATTCACCATAATGTTCATTTTTTAATACCATTAATTACCTATTTTTAAAATGTATTACCTGCTGCAAAGTGTCAACTAGTGTCATCGTGGTTCAAGGAGTAGAGCAGAGTCGTCACTAATCAGAATTTTGCAGGTTCGATTCCCCTGGCTCCTCCACTCTTGCAATGCAAAGTGTCCTTGGGTAAGGACACTGAACAACAAATTGCTCCGATGCTGCGCCAACGGGTATTTGTTTCTGATGGAGCATTTGGCACCAAGCATGGCAGCCTCAGCCGACAGTGTATGAATGTGTGAATGTGGGACTATATGTAGTATATAAGTGTAGTTCCATATACTAAATAGCTTGAACTGCTCTGTCTGTTTTTCAAGTGTCCCAGTAAGCCATTGAAGTGTTGACGTTGAACTAGCACGCACAAATACCAGGAAAGGAGCTAAAAATCTATTCATATTTATTATTTATAGTTTTGTTTTTCCTACTGTGACAATGTCAAAAATGATCTCTTGGTGTGAAAAAGGCCAATTAGATCAATCGACAGAAAATGAATCAGGCAAACTTATTTTGACAATTGTTTATTTTTTTTATTTTTAACTTTGAGAACAAATATATACACAAAACACAACCAAAAGACCAACCAAACACAGGTAAAAAAAAAACCTACACCTCCAATCCACACACACCCGACTGTTACATCCAGTGAGAACAAAGAAAAGGGGACGAAGAAAGGATGCCCGGAGTAGCAAATAGTGTCCATGTGTGCCCCAAGAATATGCTGTATCTCAGGCAACAGGCTGACATTTAAACAAAAAACATTTATGCTTTGTCTTTATCTTATTTTGGATCGTAAAGTGAACTATCTTTTTTTAAAGTGCTTGGTTGGAAAAAACAAGCAATTTGTAGAAATGTGTGTCCAGGACGGCCATTTCTCAATTTATATACCAAACAAATGTGGATTAATCTAGAAAATAACAGATTAATCCATAGTTCATTCATGCAATCATACAAAAAGTATGTGTGTGTTTATAGACCCCCATGTTTACAGACTCTGTGTTTTCATTTGGTTTTGTTGTGTCTGCCAGGTTAAAGATGACGGTCTGGTGGATGATGAGAAGAAAGAGGAGGAAACACTTCAGCAGTCAGAAAATGAAGAAAGCATAATTGGTACCTTGAAAACAATATAATCGAATTAGTTTA
>NW_023340095.1:11777832-11778943 GCF_004916995.1 Morone saxatilis | reverse complement strand
CAGTCATCATGTTTCTGTTTACCATTTAATCTGCATTACTGATTATCGCTCAGTCTTTTCTCCTGTAGTTCCTGCCAGTAAATCCTACACAGTTGCCATCATCAAACCAGATGCTGTTGCTCACGGCAAAGCAAATGAGATCATTATGAAGGTACACAGAGACTAACGCCGCTCACCGTCTGATAAGACAAGATTGTCTCCTCCTGACAGCAGCTCATTATCCTGACATTACTCCCCTGGCTAGATTCAAGATGCTGGGTTTGAGATCCTGGCCCATGAAGAACGCACGCTGACTGAGATCGAGGCTCGAGACTTTTACCAGCACAAAGCAGCAGAGGTATGGTGAACTGCTGATCGGTTCAGTGTACTGTGTGCTGTGTGTTTGTGAGGTTGGTCTGGACAATTAAAATTCAGTCAACATCCTAATGGGAGAGTAGTCACGACTAGTGCAGAAATCATTTCAATTAGTTTGCAATACATCACACTTCCATCTGCATTTCTGCTCAAGGCTCAAAATAGATCTGCTGTGTAAGCAGCTTTTTTTTGTGCTTATCACGCTGTTTGTGATGAGACTAAATGATTAGAGATTGAGAAATACCAAATGTGTGAGAAAAGGTGGCCAGGCAAAGCAATAATATCCATGATGTAATATAGTGCTGTATTTATTTTATTTAAAAATGAATTCATAGTAATTTATCTCTATATTTCTCACTTTATAAATGTAAGGGCTGATTCAAGAAGCAGGTTATCTGGACAACTTCATTGCATAAAACCCAGATTGCTCATTTGTAATATTCATTACGTTAATATATGTGTACGCCGCTGTCTCTGAATGTGCTTGTGTGTTATGTTATGGTGGTTTCTAGGCTTGCTTTGAGGACTTGGTGCAGTTTATGTCCAGTGGTCCGTCCCATATTCTGGTGCTCTCTCAGGCTGAGGGCTCAGCCAACGTCGTGCCCGCATGGCGTGAGTTCATTGGCCCAGTAGACATAGAGGAAGCCAGGAGAGAAAAGCCAGAAAGGTTGGTTGTTGGCAATTATGCACATGCTGCATTCAGAAAAAAATGTTTAGAAAAAAATGTCATTAATTACTGTAAGATACAATAGTAATT
>NW_023340095.1:11777247-11777813 GCF_004916995.1 Morone saxatilis | reverse complement strand
CTGCGTCTTTGGAAAGAAGAGCATTTACAACATAGACACTTATTCATGCACTGTTGATTGCAGCAGTGTGAAACAATCTCAGGGTAAAGTCTGGGAAAACGAATGAACAGCACATTCTCGCCTGCTCTGTCAGACACACCCAAACATTATGCCTCTCTCTGGTTGAGCACCAGCCGAGCAACCATCTGCTCTCCTCTCCTTTCTATCCCCCTGGCTTCCTGCAGCTTGCGGGCACAATACGGCACACAGACACTGTTCAACGCAGTGCACGGTAGTGAGGACATCGACCAGGCCAGCAGGGAGCTCGCCTTCTTCTTCCCCAACTTTAGGACGGCCTCGGTAACGGAGCAGGATGGGGAGGAAGAGCATGTGGAGAGGACACTGGCTCTTATCCGGCCTGACGCTGCCAGAGAGAACAGAGGTAGGGCCCGTGCCAAATACACAAGCAGCTAGTACACACGTGTGCAAGTGCAGATACACACACAACGGTGGTTCATTTTGATATAGTGGGGCTGCTTCTTGATTCCCTCAGCAAAGGTGTTGAATGATGCAGGGCCATTTTTTTT
>NW_023340095.1:11775098-11777147 GCF_004916995.1 Morone saxatilis | reverse complement strand
TGCAGGACTGTTGTATTTGACTACATTAGCTAATGAACTGGCAATTGAGTGTATGTTTTATGTTCTGCAGACGAGATCTTGGCTCAAATCCACAAGTCAGGCTTCAACGTGGCACTCCAAAGAGAGGTGATGTTGACGGGGGAGCAGGTCAGACAGTTTTACTTTCAACATGTCGAGGAGGACTACTTTCCTGCACTGCTCAGGAGCATGACAAGGTGACTGACACAATGCTCTAAAGAAAATCTACAGAGCGATATGTTACTGCAGAGATGCCTTTAACGTTTGTGTATTTACAGTGGGCCAGTGCTAGCTTTGGCTCTAGCCAGATCGGGGGCTGTCCATCACTGGAAGAACATCCTCGGTCCTTCTGATGTTAATAAAGCCAGAGAGGAGAGTCCTGAGTGGTGAGTGATGTGCGGTTGTATTAATTTATACAATTAAAAGAGTCCAGAGAAGTCACTGCGGTAGCTTGTTAGAAAGAACTCTCTTTAACTTTGTCAGGTTTTTCAGGCTATTATACACAAATGTGTGATTAAAGAGAGGAAAGGCTTACCATTTTGCCCTGACAATCTACAATCTCACAGGAAGAAATTAATCAGATAGCAGTTTCCTTTCTGACGGTAGTAAAGTTGCGAGACAAAGATGAAGTTTAGAGACAAAGTTCTGTTGTCGTCTCTCTTCACCTGCAGTGCGCCACGTTCACTCCAGTTTCTGGGGTTTCTTGAAAGGCAATCTTAGTAGAAGCAGACAAGGCAGGGTGAGACAAAGTGAAGAGACACAATATAATACATTTCACCACTTCATCCTTAAAATAATTCCTGGAAAGCATCAAATATTAGCTTTTATAGATGGTACCTAACAGTCTAATCATTACTGTAACACTGTATCCTTCATCACTCAGTCTAAGGGCCCAGTTTGCTGTGGAGAATGAGCCTATCAACCAGCTACATGGCAGCGCAAGCCACGAAGAGGCAGAACAAGAAATCAACTTCTTCTTCCCTAAACAGCAAACACTGGCGGTGATCAAGCCTGATGCTATGGAGGAACACAGAGGTCCTTATGGTCATTTAGAACAATATAAAATTGTTATTTACTTGTGTTTGTATAGGTCTGCACAGATAATCATCACCATCCTTATAATGTATTTTCTATTCACTCTAACAGAGAAGATTTTGGAGGAGATCCGTGGCAGTGGTTTCTCTGTAACGCAGCTGAAGGAGACGGTGCTTTCGAAGGAGATGGCTGAGGAGTTTTACAAGGAGCACAGAGAGAAACCTTTCTTCAGCCAGCTGGTGGAATTCATGTGTCGGTCAGTTTATCCCTGGACGCTACTAAAGGAGAGGGGCAAAGTGACCACAGCAGACCTGTCCTAATTCCTGTTGCCACTGCAAGTTTTAACAGCACTTTAAACAGTAATTTAAGCATCTTAGAATCAAGGCAGCCTCGGGCAAGTGGCTAGAAAGTCCATCTCAATTTCATTCTTTGTTCCACCGCACATCTAGATTTTAGAGTTATCTTCCGCTCCGATTAGTCCCTTCACTTGCTGGTTACACAACTGCTCGGACACAATGGGCAGAGAGATGGGTGCAGCTGGGCACTTCAGCCGGAGAAACTACCTTTACTGTCGCTATCCCTCAATATCAGCTCAGGTTTAGCCTTAATTGTAGTTGTGTATTCTAACTACTGAAGAATGTTTTGTAAAGTTTGTTTTTATAAGGTAACACCTTATCTCTGGCAGTCACCTGTTGGGTAATGTCATGAGTGCACCTATAAATCACTGCAGCAGGGTTAAAAGGTAATCCCCTGAATGAGCCTAGTTAATGTTTTTTTGGCAGTCATTTATGCATCGTGCCCCCTTAAGCTTGTGTCCCATTTTGTATTTATAGGACTCAATACAGAGGAACCTATGAACTCACAATAGTAACTCACAATTGTGGCTCATTCTCAGCCATTTTACAATAGATTTTGTGTTTATTGTTCCATGTGAACACAAGCATATAAACTCCAATCAAAGCAGTCTAGATTAAATACACCGATCAGCCATACCAT
>NW_023340095.1:11734604-11774998 GCF_004916995.1 Morone saxatilis | reverse complement strand
TGGGGCTGCATAACATTATGAACACCAGGTGGTGTGTATGATTGGTATATATGTTTAAACACAATTTTAATAACGACATTTTAATGTCAAGTAGGTCCAAGCTACATCTTGAAATACAGTAATTCAAACTTCCAGATGTCTATACTTTGCATTAATGCTTACTGGGAAGGTGCATTGTACTGTAACAACAGTAAGTGTCCCACGACACTTACATCAACTTACATTACACAAAATTCATCCTGTCATTGTTTGTTTCAGCGGGCCCTGTATGATGCTCATCCTGACTAAGGAAAATGCAGTGGAGGAGTGGAGGGCCATGATGGGCCCCACAGACCCTGACCAAGCTAAGGCGACATCCCCAAACTCTCTGAGGGCCCGCTTTGCCTCCGACATCCTCCACAACTCGGTCCACGGCTCCTCCAGTGAGCAGCACGCAGAGGAGAAGATCCGTTTTATCTTCGGTGACATCTGCTCAGACGCTGAGCCCACCGGAGACGGAGAGACTGACACAACCACTTTAGGTAATCATGATGTGGCTGACAGTCATTTCCATCTGTCACACCATCTGGTTTCATATAAGTCACAATTTTGTTTGGATGTTTTTATGTTTTTAAATCTTATTCCTGATTATATTTCTTTAGCTATATTTTATATGGGCGTAATGACAATTACTGTAAAGTTGAGCTTGAAATAAAGATCGATTTCTTTCAGCAAAAGAGCAAGACTGTTCTGCAGATGACAACGCAGGAATGTCAAGCTCTGAAGAAATGTCCAATAACCATCACCAACAACTTGAAGGTATACAGTGAGTAAGAAGGAAGGGTTTTACTGGCGTTAGCTGCCCCAATTCAAGGGGTCAATCTTTCAACGTCTGAATTTCTAGACTGAATATGTCATAACAGGCCGACAGAGACCTGTCCCTGCCCGAAGGCTCATACAGGGAACAACCAGTAGTATAGATCTTTGCACCCCTTAGCATCCAACAATCCCTTGCACTGAGTCAGTTTGAGCACAGACATACGTTTTCCGTGGCATTGGTCATCAGCAGAGATGGGACAGTCATTGTTTCACAAGTTACAAGTCTCAAGTCTTTGCACTGAAGTCCCAAGTCAAATCCAAGTCCTAAACTTTGAGTTTTGAGTCCTTAAACAAGTCATAATGCACTATTTGCCAGATGTAATGACAATTTAACAACAGAACAAATAATTTCCATTTCTTTCATGTGTACCATATCACAGCTTAATGCTGATATTCCTTGTGATAAGATTTTAAATTAAAACCCACTTTCGGTCTTTGTGAGGCTAAAATCTCATTTTAGGAGGAGAGGCAAGTGCGGATGCATCTTTCAGAGGATCCATCTCCTGAATTAGGACACAGTAATGACTGCACTATGTCCTGGGAATTGAGAATAGCGAGCAAGGAGATTTGTCTCTTAATACTGACAATTCAGATAGTTTCTATGAGCTGTCTGAATTGAAGTATCTCTTCTGATTCAGAGACAAATGATGCCATTAATCTTCATAATGTCACAGACACCATCTTAAATAGAGATTTAAACTGCTCTCAGTCTTTGTCTGGGGATGGAAGTAAATCTTGACCAGCTGCATGTTTGCTGTGAAGGACAATTTCAATTCAAATCTGCAATACATTGTGATCCTGTTTTGTTTAAGCATTAATATAACAATATTTTAGTCTTACGGCTGAAGAATTTGGACAATACGACATTATCAAATACTCTTATTGGTTGCAGAATCTTATTGTATAAGGAATTCATCAATCTGTGGTTGTCAGAAGACACTTGCTTTTTTTCCTCTCTTACTACAGGTGACACACTTAATTTGAATTCTTGCAGTCCACAGACGGAAGGAAGTGACGATACCGAGCACTCGAACTGAATCAATCACCACACAAGTTTCTCTTGTATTGTAGGCTCATTCTGTGATGTTATGGGTAAAACACATTTTCAGTAAACCAATGAAATACAAATGGAATATCTGATATTTACACACCCTACATGGTTCACATTAGATTTTGCTGAAACCAGTGGCTGTATTATGGGGGAAAAAAATTATATTGATTATCTTGACAAATTTTTACTATATATTTAATTGTGTGAATGAACATTTTTGCCTATTAAACACATGATGATGTGACATTTATTGGGGTTTGTACCAAACACACACTTTCTTAAATTAAAAATTTGTAGGCACTGTCACAGTCTGCAATTTGCATATTGCACTTATGATAATATTTAGATTAGTAGTTCAGTCCATCTTGAATTGTTTATTTAGATCTTTTTTAACCTCTTATGTTGTAACAATATGAATAAGTGATTAGGCTTTCAAACTGTTGAAAATAACAAGTTATAAACGCTACAACAAAGTTATTGGTGTTATTATGGCTGGTGGATCAATTGAAAATCCCATACCCATAGTAACCAGTCAGGTTACACTTGAAAAACCTTGAGTCAGACAGTTATTTTTCTCTCATTAGCAAACAAAAATATTGGTTTATTATTTTGTGTCTATTAAAATAACAAGGTTATATAACAAAGAATTTGAAACTAAATTCTCATCTGTCATGATAGGATAAAAACAAGGAACTGAGCCCCCCCCCCCAATAAAGGAAAACAAAGTGACGTTAATATAATTTTTCAAAATGGAATTAAGTTTCCAAATCATCTGCTGAAAAAGTCTTTGATGCTCCTTTTGCTGGGGCTTTGTCCGACCATAACGTGGTGTTGACCAGAACTATTTTCAGGAGGCGTGTCCTCCCAGTCATTTGCAACCTCCAGTAAGAGGGCTTCGTCCATGTTGTCATCCTCAGAGAAAGACCTCTGGAACATCTCCATGATGCTCCTCTGGTTAGGGTCCTGAACAAATCCGAACAACCAGGTTGTAAAGGTGTGAATGCTGTTTTAAAAACTGAACAGGATTATACATAATTCATTTAAATACCTTAGAGTGGAAGCTGGCGGACACTGCTTTGTCTGAGAGGTTTGACTCGGACAGACCCACTTGCTCCAAAACGTTCATTTTTTCCTGGATCATTGGCCTGGATCAATTCACAGATAAAGTAAATATAATAGGTCAAATATAATTAAATTCACTGCCTGTCACAATATTCATATCGCACAACCCCCCACTGTTAAGCCTGATGAGAAGAAAAAAGACTTTAAAACACTGTTACATTATGAGTGTAATTGGGTCATACTGCCCACTGATTGACACATACCACAGGTGATCATCAGCAGATCCCTTGGCAACCAGGTAGTGAATATTCACATTGCTGGTTTGTCCAATACGGTGCACCCTGTCCTCTGCCTGAATGAGAACCTGCAGTAAAAAAAATTAAAAAAATAAGAGCATTTGAGTTTTCTTTCTATCACCAAATGTTTCCTGCCTTCATTCAGCTGTAGTGATCCCTAAAGGTCGACCACTGCCTGAGAACAATATATCAATAAAAGTCATTATTCAGGTTTATAATTCAGCTTCTACCAGTTGAAAGCACTATTAAGATTAAGCGGTTGTGTTGAATACAGGAATGGGTTCATAATGCTTTTTCACAGATACCTCTTTACTCCCCAATTTTAGACTGCCCCATTTGCCTGCACTGTGATCCATGTCACATCTTTGTCACTGTTCATTTCACTGTTGGCATGAAGAGGGAGTGGGAGTGTGGACAGCCTCCTCTGACATACATACGGTGGACTTATTTCACACATAAAATGGGTGTTGCTGGGTAATGTGTGCACTCAAATGGAGGAGCAAACCCTCATGAAACCTGGATGAAAAAAAGGCTGCCAAAAGTTCCATCCTGCCATTTTTGAAGGGATACAATGTTTTCAACATTTCACTACCAAATTTCACGCAGGGTAGCTGCTAAAGGTGCGCAGCCTTGATGTTGGCCACTAGAGGGCAGATAACGATCAAAACATACCGACAGATAGAAAAATACACCATACTGGTTTTTAAAAAGATGTAATGGTTAACGTAGAAGAGCAAACTTTGCATTAATTTGGAGTCATTTCTCTTGTTCTCTTCACTCTTATTTTAGCTCTCTCTTTGGGTCTCTTCCAACTTATTTAAAAAACTCTTTAGCTGCTAGATGTTTTACTTCATCTTCACCAGTCAGTCTGTCGTCTTTTATGTCCATCATTTCGTATTAGCAGGCAGCTTAAAAGTGGTTTATCAGAGCTTTTATGCTGGAAACATCTGCTTACAAGGTTTTAATAAGACGTACAAGCATAGGTTGGGCTGGAATCCAACTGGAGTCCAAAATATTAATCAAAATACTACTTTACAGCGATAACTTTCCATGGCTTACCCCGGGGTTCCAGAAGAGCTCAGCGAAGACCACCAGGTCAGCAGAGTGCAGGGTGAGACCCATATTAGCTGCAGTTATGGACAGTACAGCCACGCAGGTCTTTGTCGTGTACTGGAACTTGTCACACAGCTGCTGCCGTTCAGCGGACGGAGTGGCCCCATCAATACGGATGTAATTGACATTCTGCAGAGGAAATTTATCTCAATTTCTGTGCCATTTTCAACACAACTAACCACCGACTATCCCTTAAAACAACACCTACCAAAAAAGAATGGCTGTAAGTAGTGGGGCCAAAACAAATCAGCGAACTAATTTAACAAGCCTTCCATATAAACTCTACAATAAAGACAAGTCATACAGTAGTAGCACTGAGCTCAAATGTGCTCAGCGCTGCCTACACTTGTTCCCTGCAGGCACTGAGTTGACCCACGAGTTGACTTTAACTCCCACGGAAGAGCCGGTCTTTGTTGAAAAAGTCAAAATGTACTCTTTTATGTCAAAATGATATGTCTTTGCATTTAAGGCTCGTGTGCAGTGTGGTATCTGTGCGTCTTACTCACCTTTTTTCCCAGTTCGGTGGTGATATGATCCAGAACTAACTTGTGATGGGCGAACACTAGAAACTTCTCCCTCCCACCCTCCAGCATGTCTGTGATGTACTCCCTGGAAGTGACAGAAACAAAGTTATCTCAAATCCAGTGCAATCACAATGGTCTAACAAAAGATTCATTTTACACTTTAATCTCAGTACCCATCAAATTTAAGCTGATTCGACTTACTGATCCCCAGCATTAGAGGGTCCGTACTTACATAATGGCTTGCAGCTTGGCTTCAGCTGTGTGGTTATAAAAGACGAGGAGGGCTTCCTTCTCTTCCTTTTTCTGAAAAAGAGATAAGAACTGACACCAGATTCTGTTTGATGCTTTGATAAGACTGCCATTACTCTGAGGAGCAGTGTGATTATGAACAATCAAGCTCAGCAACTCACTCCCATCGGAGTGTATAAGAACTCATAAAATAAGGCTCACTGGAGAATTCGGGATCAGTTTAAAGGCACTTGTGTTTGAGGCCTGAAAGAGCTCCTCCATGTGAAGAGGACAGAACTAATACATCTGACTTTTGGGGTTAAACAAGATTTTATGTTTTCTTAAAAGGGCCAATGTATAACATATAGGAGGATCAAACCTATTTATTTTATTTTAAATCCTCTACATTAATATCATATTTTATATAATTGATATGAAATACGAAGCATCAGTCTTTGAAATCTTGATTTGACTTGAGGGTTACAATCCCTACCCCCTAAGTACATTTGGGTATTTAATAACTCAAATTTTCTATTTTCAGCCAACATTGACATTTAAAAATGTCTTTTCTTTTTTGGATAAATATTTAGGAAATCAGGCACTCTTTGGTAAATAATGCACAGATTTTTTTCCCTTATTCCTAAAATGGCAAGTTTAGGGTTTGTGAATACTAACACTTTTCAACACTTCAAATTCTCTGACTCTTGTCGTTTTTCCGGGGCATTTGCGACTTACATTGCGGTTTCTTGTGGCCAACTGCTTTGCAGCAGCTGACAGAGCGGCTTTTATACGGGTGTTGATACCATCTATGGTCACTGTGACGACCTTGCGTTGTTTAGCAGGAAGCTGGGAGAGGACGTCGGATTTCAGGCGGCGCAACATCAAAGATTCCTCCAGCAACAGCTTTAACTCCCCGAGGTTGGATGAGCCAGAGTAGTCCCACCCCCAAGTCATCTAGAAAGGAGGGGGTTACAGAAGGATAATTGTGGATGGTGGGAAGGAGGAGTGGAGAGAAAAGAAATTAGGTACATTTGACAGAAAAACCTCGAGAGCAGGTAGCAGAGTGTCCAACGTCAAGGTGCTTTTTAATTATACGCTGGGATTATTTTTAATGCAAGTCAAGCCAGAGACTAACTAGGAGACTGAAAATCTCACTTTCAGGCATAGGACTAAAACATCTGTCACAACTGAGACAGCTCCAGCTGGTCTGAGTCTCTCTCTGGATGCGAAAGCAATCTTATGCAAATTCCATGGTGATAAAACCCAAATTCTACAGAGCAGAATCTCCACAACCTTCAAAATGAGTCATCATGACCAAATTAAGGACGTAATTGGCCTTTAAATCATGTAGCGTGTTCCTTACTTGAACCCGCTACAATTAATCAGAGAGATTTAGTGGAATAAGTAAAGCAACAAAAAGGAGATGAAATAAATCACAGAAACTAACACCTGAAAACTTAATGTATACACTGTTTACAGACTGGCTTTAAAGTGCACTAATCTCACCTCTATAATCCTATTGTTGTTGTATTCCCACTCCTGTGCACATACTGGACATCCTCTTCAGACTATACCATGTAAGTGAGGCAGATAAATATTTGCTAATCCCACCACCTTAAGTCTTCTTTGTTCTCTGAGGTGTCCTGGAATTACAGCTCAACAGTATTAAGTATCGCACTCAGACAGACAAGGGTTCTTAAGGCTTAACCTGTTTGGCATCGCAGTAGCGCATCCCAAACTCATGGAAGCGAGGGAAGAGCGTAGGTCTGACAGCCAGAATCTGTGTGTAGAGCTCAGCAGGTCTGGACATGGCAGGGGTCCCGGACAGAAGAATCACTCTTTTTGCTGCCTAAGGATAGAGAAACAACTCTGATCAGAGCCCTGCTGAGGGAGTCGAGGTGACAGAGCAAGAACCATGAACCAAATGCTGCAGTGAATCTATCTTACCAGCCAATATTCATGTACTATATGTGTACAAAACAATGATGTTTCTCTAATACAGTACCACAGAGAACACTGCATTAGTACTGGGATCCTATCAGAACCTGTGACAGGTATACAAAAAAAAAAAACAGATCTGGAAGGTATGAAATGGTTATTTAGCATTTTTGGAAACTTGTGCAACTCTTAAAAGATTGTTTGAATTCACAGATCACTGTCAATGCTGATCTATTCTCCAACTTGCTGTTGCCACTGCCACATTCCTGGTATTGTGTACGCTGGCTCACTGGCATGATTCATTGGAACAATTAATGGAACTGAGCCACTGTTAACCAAATCTCTCACCTGTGTTATTATTCTGTTATGACAAGTAAAAATCTCTGCTTTGAAAAAATAAATCTACTGCACAAGACTCAGCCTTTGTTCATTAAGACATAACAATGGCAGAAATCCCAGATCTGGTTTGCTGTGGAAATCTAATCAATTGTTCAAATGATGGCTAATTGTATGTACACCATGGCCATGTTCCAGACATTTTAATTAATTAAGATCATTTTACTTGCAAAACGCGGAACCCCCTTCAATCTGATTTGTGACCTGAATGCAGCAGGATGCTGAGAGACACTCTTTGACACATACACTTGCAAAAATGATTAATGAAAATAAAACTAAAGAAGAGAGCAGAGGAATACGCACCTTCAGCAGAGGCATGGCTGCTTTACAACGAGCGGTTTTCATGTTCTTCAGAAAGTGAGACTCATCCTGCACAGAATGGCAAAATCATATATTTTGTTTATAACATGCAGTAATAGCCTTTCAGGGCAAAAAACATAAATAAAACATAATTAAATGACTGAACTGACTGATGCTAACAAGGTTTTAGGAATCAAAAGTATATATTTTAAACTGGAAACAGCCCTTTCTAAACACTGCATAGTTCAACCACACAGCTGACCATGATGAGAACATTGAAGGAGTTTCCTGGCTGCTGCTTGTCCATCCTGCTCAGGAGGTCGTAGCTGATGATGTTGACCAAACCAGACCGCAGGTTGTCTTTGGCCTTCACCACCACATTGATGCTGTCAGGACTCAGGGAGGGGAGCCAGCGTCTGAACGCCTGCAGGCATAGATACTTTCAGAGTCAAACAAAACTCCTCAGAATAACAGTGTTGTTTTCAGGCTGCACTTTTCCCCCTACCGCTGGGAATAAGTACAGTCTCTGAAAGTTGTAATGAACAGCATAAAAACGTTCAATAGTAATTTTGTGAGAGCTGATTTGAATGCTAATACTACTAATTCATTCTACTATTCAGTGTTTCCATTTCAGAAGTGATCATGTGGTTTAGAAAAATGTCCACTTTGACCCAAATGTTTCTGACAATTCACTTACTTGCTCTCCATTCGCCTGTCAAACTGCCTTAACCTCAATAAGTTATAGCTCCCATGTTTTGCAGTAGATCTGGCCAAATGCACAAGACTAACAGTGGAGATAACAGCAAAGCCAGACAGAGCAAGTGTCCTTTAATGGGGACGCCATCCTGCGACTAAACTCTCCTCTGCGATTCCAACTCCTGATTGGGGCACTGCGTTTGATCCAAGATATCTATTTAGAGAACAGACTGTCTTGTCTTGTCAATAGACAGAAGGCAGAGTAAAGCTCCCATGAAAATGTGTCTGCTGGTGCAGCAGGGTAATGCTGCTGCGAGTTAAACAGAGAATAGATTCTACAAAACATGAGACACACAAACACTCAACAAAAAAGGGGAGACCTGAGATGAACTCTCAAATTGGACTGAAATTGTAGAAAGAAAACGGGGACAGAGAGGCACTAACATTTACAATGATTTGGCAAGAGTGGGGACGTCATAGTGGCCTTGTGGTCTCAGACGTGTACTGAATAACTTCAATGTCAGCTAGAGACCTCTGTTGCAGGTCACCCTCTCTTTCTCACACAAGTCCAGTCTACATTTTTACAGCATTATTCCAATAGAAGGCCCTAAAATCTAAAATAATATGGAGTGTAAAGAAAATACATATAGTTCAACCTTTAACATCAGGAATCAGACCTTTATGAATAAAAGAATTCATCTAAGTAGCCAAATAAATTAACTTAATTAAACTTTAATACCATCATAAATCATCTCTTCACAATTCAAAATTATCATTTGCCCCCATGAGAGAAAGAAATGGAAGCATGGCATTTAATACTGCCATCTCCCCTACTGAAGATAAAGTACCTAACAGAGTGCAAGCAGTCCTTGGGGAACAGTATTAACATTCTTCAAATGCAGAGAGCTTTAAGCAGAAACCAGCATTATAATGTGTAGGGCAGAATTTTTGTCACAGGAGACTGGAAGGATATTCTAAAGAGGGTGCCTGCTGACTTAATGCAGACTGATAATGACACCATTAAACAGAAACAATGTGATAAACTCTTAACACCTAATAAAAGTAACGAGCCATTTTTCTTCCAGGCACAAAACTTTAAATGAACAAAAAAAGCACTCCGCTGGATGTTTTTACCTCAGCCCAGGTGAATCGTACAGAGGAGGGAGCCACCACTAGCAAGGGCCACTCATTCCTGTAGTAGGCTGCGATACAGATGGCCTGCACAGTCTTTCCCAGGCCCATGTCATCAGCCAGGAGGAGGCGGCCCTGTGTAGACACCGCAAAACTACAGGGACACACAGAAATACTCAAATAAAAAAAAGCTACAGCAGGACAGTGAGTGGGAGTCACGCTGACCCAACCCTGTAAATCTACAAACTTGATAATCACAGAGGAATGGCACAGAAATATTGGCTTATAATGATAACTATCTGCTCATCTGCACAAGACTGAGCAAATTATAGATGAATAGCTGTCTCCTGGTATTGAGTTACTGGCTACACCACGCAGAGAGAGCACTAATGGCTGTCCAAAGGCACCTACTTGACTCCCTCCTTCTGGAAGGGCATGAGGCTGCGTGTGAGCGAGGGGTCGATGCTGGAGAGGTCTGCCTCAGGGACGTCTAAAGACCTGGCTTCCGTCCCGTCAAACCTGGCAGAGAAAGCCTGGACTATTGCCCTGGGCAGAGGCTCCACCTCCACTGCTGCCATCCCACTGAGGAGATCCACTGGGTATGGAACACAGCACGGTCAGACAAGATGGCAAATGTAACGGAGACAAACAGGAGCACAGCGATAAACCAGCTAAATAAAGCAAATGTTGTTACTCACTGAGTCTCTTGTAATCCTCAAGCGAAAAGCTCCACTTTCGTGTTTTCATGTCTGCCGCACACAAAACCCAAAAAAAAAAAAAAACCCCTATATCAGAAGCAGTAAAATGCAAATGCAACACTGTCAAGAAGACAGAAAGAGGATATTAACTGCATCATTTCACCGTTACCGTAGCTCTTTGTCGGCATCTGCTTGAACGCCGCAATGACGTCGACATGGTAACCGATGTCGACCTCAAACTTTGTCTGAGACACCAGGATGCACTGGCCCTGCAGAATGGCTCCAGGTTTTTGCCAGCCGTTGCACAGCCTCAGCAGCGCCCCCAGTGCCGCGCCGTCACGAGCTCGACTGGTGGCCGCTGCGACGTCCACTGCGTCCATTCCCTCCAGAGGCCTCAAAGACACGGAGGCAATAGCAGCTGCTTCCTCCACTGCAACACAGCGTAAAGACACAGGAGATGCAGCAGGAGCCCAAAGAAGACTAATATTCTGTTTCTGTTTAGTCCTGAGGAAGAAAAGTTCGTACTTAGCTGTTGATAGTCCTCCAGACTGAAGTTCCACGTCTTTGTGGAAGGGTCTGAGGCAGAACGGAATAGTTTATTATTACAAAAGAGAGCACATACATTTAGATGAAAAAACAAACTAGACGTATGGTACAGGGATTGTAAAGGATTTGTGTATTTGGCCTCTTCTACAGAGGAGAGTACTGAAGCTTTGGCGGAGGATATGAGTTTATATTGCTTTTATTGTGGTGAGTTGAGTCATTCGTTACGTGTTTGGCTTTGCAAATTATCCTGATTACAGATGCATTGTGACACCAAGGCAGGGTATTATTTGAAAATGACAATGCACTGCTGCTGCAGAGCACAATACAACAAATCAGAAACTCAAAAACTGAGTGCAATACAATGTACTGTATGTCTAGAATATTGTGTTTGGAAATTCGGCTCAGTTTTGAACGTATGAGTGTGTTTTTACAATCCTGTACTACTTCTGCAAATGCAGTGACATGACAGGGCTAATCTGTTTATATGTGGTTATAACTTAACATGTATATCAGTGTTTCCACATAGATTGATAATGTATTTGTTCTCCGAGGGTGGAGAAAGGTGTGCGGCTGCAATGAATCAAGAATCAAGAATATCTGCGCTGGAAGATACCCACCATAGTTCTTCGAGGGAATGGCTTTGAAAACGGCAATAAGCTGTGCATGGTAGCCCACTTCTACTCTGAAGCGGTCCTCTGCGTGAGGTACACATTTTCCTCTTACAGAGATGGCAGGCTTTTTTGCAGGTAAAGCACTCGAGGCTGATGAGTTTGAGGCTTGCTGTGCCACGGGACTTTGGGCGGGTTTATTAGTGTGCTTGTAGAACGAACCGGCTGCACCACCAGAGCTGCTGGAGGCGAGGTTAGGTCTGGGATGAGCTGGCTTCACACCACTGCTTCCTCCGCCAGACAGGACCGGGCTGCTCACATGTGGACTTTTCGTCTGAGGTAGCAGATCGATGACTTGTATCTACAAGGAAAGGCAAGGAATTAGAAAATACTGCAAGTGGTTTTTACTCCAAGTGTTGACCATTACAGCACAAACCTCACCTGTCTGGAAGAAGCAGAGTTAGAGAGTGTACTCTGGTTGATTTGGTTACCAATGCCAGACACTTGCTGATGCTTTGGGCCTTGTTTTAGGTTGAAGAAGCTCTGTGTGTCTTTTTTAAAGGGTGGAACAAACAGTTTCGGTGCAGAAGCTGAGCTGGGTGTCTCTCTGTGGTGAGAAAGAGCAGCAGGACCCGCGGTAAAGCTCAGTTTGGATGGCTGTACCTGCACTGAAGTGCTGCTGAAGCCTGCTGAGGTCTGCTTGCTCTGTCCGAGTCTCTGAGCTCTTCTCTCCAGAGCTCTCCGTCTATTCTCCTCAATCTGTCGCTGCTGCTCTGCGGTCAGCTGCTTAGACATGACGATCAACATTCACAGACTCGCCTACAAACAAGCGATCCAAGCGAGCACATCTGGGCTAAACATTACAGCTGTGACTGTCAAAAAAAAAAGTGTGTGAGCGGTAGGAGCTAACGCTGCTAGCGTGGGCGGCGACAGTAAAACTTACAGCGACACGGTGGTTTTACACAAAAGTGAGCGTCCGTTCGTGTGGGGTCAGATGACAAACTAGTTTGATGCAAACACGGCAAAAGATTGCGAAGTTTGTACGAACGGAGCAGGTCGAAATACGCCTCAAACGCCAACTTAGTGCTAACTTAGTGCTAGTTCTGCTAAACTGCCGCGCAGGAAGTGACGTATGAAAACAAGCAGGCACGTGGAGGCCGCGGTTGCCTGGTGATGTAGAGAGACGGCAAAAACAACAACAACAACAACAACAACAACAACAACCGTCAGTTAAACGAGCTGACAGCTTAACGTTACTTTTCTTGTGTCTTTGATGTGTTTGTTAAAATAAAAACTGTTTTATAAAATAAGAAGTGAACCCTCTTTCTGATAAAGTTTATGCAACTCTGAAGTTATTACATTTAAATACCTGTAACTGCAAACATGATGCACTTTTAGCTTGGACAATAACAACAGTAGATTTAACCCACTCAGGTGTTGCAGTGTCGGTGGTCAGGTGAAATTTGGAGCTAACCTGATTGTACTGTTTCTGTAATTTCCACTGTGTGCCAGTGTTATCAGTAGCTGGGGATTAGGAGTAAATAAGTTAATGTTGTGTTTGTTTACAACACAGTTATCTGACAGCTGTTGTTACTTTGCACATGACAAATGTACACGCTAACTAAACCTAATGATCAACCAAAACAATGTGATAAAGTTGTTAAAGTTGCAGATTGATGCAGCAGTGTGATAGAATAAGGGGCAATGTTTCTTAAGTTTGAGTTTGCTGATAATACTTCTGTACTTTGACTCAAGCAGGATAGTGAATCAAGGACTTTTACTTGTTTTCTTACATTGTGGAAATGATAATTTCACTTAAATATCTGAATATTTAAGATAAGATAAGATAAAATGCTCCTTTGTTTCTCCTGTCACTGCTGTTAGCCTCTAACTCGGGTTTGTTTTTTTCTGTAAGTTAATCCTACAATGATCGGCTGTCTTGGTTGGCTTACTTTTCAATAGCTATTAAATCAGGCGCTCCTTTTCACCTGAGATGCAAGAGCAATCCACCGGCAATTACGTGCCAGAATAGAAAACCAGCAGGGAGAGAGAGAGAGCTACAATTTAATGTGTCAGTTCACTGTTGGCAGTCCGGTAAATGCTCGCCCCATGTCCACTAGCCTGACCGCAGTCTTACATAAACTCTGACAAGAAGAACAAAAAATAGAAACACATTTCTGCTGCTGGAGTCAGTCAAGCCACAGGTGTGTTCGTTTCAATTATTCAATCTAGCGACACAGCTTCCCTGACTAGCCAGTTAATTGCTCTCCCCTGTGTCTGTCTTTTCTGTTCACCCCTTTCTTCATCAAATGTCTCCAAAGTGAGCGTTATTCATCCGTGGGGAAAGTTAACCAAGTGCATTTAGTCAAGTACTTCACAATTTTGAGGTACTTGTATTTTACTTGAGTATTTTGTGCTATGAACTTCACTCCACTACATTTCAGAGGGAAAATGTGGTAATCTTTACTTTGCTACACATCTGCATATTTCCTGACAGTCACTTTTCTCCAGATTCAAGTTTTAAACAGTATACAGTCTAACATATAGCTCATAGTTATTTTGCATTATGAGTACCTTCTTAAAGTACTGGTACATCTTTTATAATACTTCTGTACTTTGACTTCAGTAAGAGTTTGAATGCAAGGCGTTGGTGTGGTAGTGCTGAAATGATAAATCTACTAAAAACAAAATTAATCTGCAACTGTAGCAAGTCTCACTGCAGCTGTGGGTTTCCCCCAGCACACAATCACACATCACACACAGACCGGTCACAAACAAAAGTTTCTTTATTTCCTGGCTGTACACACACACACACACACATTTACCATAAAATATTCAACTCTTCCTTTTTCTTTGTCCGGCTTCTCTATCACGTCCTAACAAACTATAACGCAGCACCAAATTCCAAACATGCTGGTGTGTCTGTGTGTGTCTGTTTCGGTGTGTTTTTTTGTGTTTTTTTTGTGTTTTTTTTGTGTTTTTTTTGTGGTTTTTGTGTGTGTGTGTGTGTGTGTGTGTGTGGCAGCTGTCCAGCACACTACTGCTATTAAAAAGAGAGAGTGATTACTCAACAAGCACCAGCTGAGACAATCAACTCACCTGGTGCTGCTCTCATAAACCAACTCCTCCTCCTGCTGCTGCTGGATGTTAACCACGCCCACCTCCAACTATTTTAATTAACGATTAATTAATTTGTCATTATGTCATTATGTCATTATGTATGCAAAACTGCCACAGATTCTTTGGTTACAGCAGATTATTTTCTGGTTTTCGTGGCAACAACAAGCCATTTAAGCCAACCTGGACTTTGGGAACTTGTGATGAGTATTATTGAGTATTTATTGCCATTTAGAGATCATACATGAATGTCTTGATCAGGAAATCGATCAGATTAAGATGGTGCAGACGAATCAGTAATGATCATTAATTGAATCCCTGCTACTTTTGGGTTGAAGGTTGAAGCCACTTCCAACCTAATTGATATCCGTGTTGAGCAAAATGCCACTATTTAGCTGAGCTGTTATGAATAATTCCTGTTCGCCTTGTGTTGCCTGATAATTGAATTGTTTAATTATTGATCATCAACGGGTGCAACTTAATTTTCTGCTCTCCGTGTGCATAATTAAAAGCCAGTGAACGTCTCCCCCTTCGGAGAGGAGGGGAAAAAAGAAACACCGATGTCACATTTAACTTAATGTCTCCCTCTGTAACGACGGATGTCTCGCCTAAAACAAGCAATGACCCGTTTTCCCGGTTTTCCCGGTTTTCCCTGTGTATTTGTCTCAGTCCACGTTGGTAGTAATGAGTTGGCTGCATCACCGGGCGGTGGTGACGTGCGGCGCCTGGGAGCTGTCCCAGGAATCACGGTGCTGAAGCTGCAGCACCGATCCAGCAGCCAATGATCACAGGAGAGTCCGGGGCTACAGAGGCTTTCACCCAGAGCAGGACAGTCCGGCAGTCGTGTTGGATTTTAACCGAGGAGGAGGAGGAGGAGGAGGGTTGGAGAGGGGGGGTTTAAACCCATCGGCTTGTTCCTCGGGGCATGGAGATTCGTTAATTGTGGATGTAAGCTTCACACAGACTTGTCAGCGACCTGCAGTCTGGCTGGAGATGTGTGAGAGGAAACAAAAAAAAATCCTGAAACTGTGAGTCGTGTAGAGATCGGGGGTAGCTCGCCAGGTAAGACAGATTTCGCTTCCCTAACATGGCACGCCATCGATTGACTTGATTTGCTTTGAGAGCCTTACAAGACGTCGACAGTAATCTGAGCTCTCCTGATTTTAAAAAATGTGTCTTTTGGTTTTTTTTGTTAGAGTGTTTGAATTTTAAGATTGAGCGCTGACATTTTGTTTTTGTATTATCGGCTCCGTTGTACCAAAGGCAGATTTGATTCTTGGTTTCTGCACTCGTCGTGAATCTGGAGGGAGAAGCCTGTCGAGATAGTTTATGTTGCACGGATCAGGCAGACTATTAAGGCCATGAAATGACAGTGGACACTGAGTGTACGGGCCATAGCCTTATTACTTGAATGCATATTCCTATCAATCTAACATTTGACTTTCCTCTTTTAGCTGTTCCATTTATTGAACCTAATGGCTTCAGACACTTGTTTGCATCGATGGGATATATTCGCCTTTTGGATTTACATTCTCGTGGGAGGACAATAAAAGACTTTAAATTAGAATACACGAATATCACTAAAAGGCTGCTTTAAACGCCACCAAACGCTGTACAACGCACCCTCTACCCCCACTATCCCACCTCACGACATATGAAGAAGTGTTTGCTCATGACGGGGACGCACACAGTACACGCTGTTTTCTTCCAGCACCTTTGCACGGTGCTGTGAGTTTCTGGCCGGAGACAGTCTGACGCTGCGCAGCCGGGGCATGCTGAAGAGCCGCTGCTGCGTCCTGCTCGGTGACCTGCGGGTGCTCCTGCTCGGGCCACCGGCACCGCCGACACCGCTGCCTCCGCTGACCCCCATGAGCGGCCAAACTACTGAAAGCCACGAGACTGCCGTCGTCGTCCCCGACAACAACAACACGTTAACGCGGAGCCACCAGCACGCAGGGGACCGGGTCGCCCCACCTGCAGCAGGAGCCACCGGGCCACCGGGCGGAGAGCGAGCGGGCTGGGTTGATGCTGCAGAGCTGTCGGCTGCCCTGCGCGGCTGCAGCAGCTCCTCTGATGACTGCTCGAAGGGCAAACTGGAGGAGAGGTTCTCCCTCACCAGCTACACGGAAAGTGGCTTCAGGACGCCCGTGTGCAGGATCTGCTTCCAGGGACCAGAACACGTAAGTCAAGGAATTTGTTAAAATAACATATTTGTATGTAATGGAAGAAGTTTCTTATCTAATCCATTCATCCAGTACTCTCACACACCGGCTCCCTGAAGGTTCAACATTTGTCAAAATGAGTTGGAATGAAATCTCCAAACTGTCTGCTCTAGGTTATCTACCAGACCAGGTGATGGAAATGTGAACATTTAGATCAAGCAATCATTCCTTCCTAGCACAGCCTCTGTCCTTTATGGCACAGGAGGATGCAAGCTTGTTTTCCAGCGTGAATAACCCACTCCAAGTGTCTTATTAGGGCACCCATGCAGCTGGAGAGCCCTCTGAGCAGGGATCCCACTGCATCCTGCGTTCATCCCTTTTGTGTGGCTTGAAAAGACAGCTATAGCTAGCAGTGGGAGGATAATGAAAGACCCTGTCCCCCTGGTTGACAAGTGTGGAGGATACACAGGGATGCAGTAACAACTCATTATAGCCAAACACTATGAATTCATATTGAAGCATTACATGCATGAAAAATCAAATAATACCTCTCACTTTGCCGCTCAGGCACACCACCTGGAAACAGCAAAAAATAATAATAATGTGCACAGAAGAGAAGAGCCTTCAAGTTAATCACACTGCGTGCCTCCGTCTTTGGGGCCATATTGATGATAATGTCACACTACATCAATCAGGAGAGGAAAAATCTAAAAGAAGACGGCGAAGGTGTGCCGCCATAAATAATATTAAATTATAACACAGAAGCTGGCACTTAGCAATTTTCAGACACATTAGTTCCACTGTTTGACAGAGCCTTTGAGACCGCATTGACGAATATGTCACACCTCACCAATTAGTAATGGAGGTAGGGAGACCATAAAAAATGTGGAGCAAGATAACCGAGGTGTAGAACATAACTTTTTATCCGGCAGTCTGTACTCATGGTCGCTTTTGCTTTACCCAAGCAGCAGATTCACTGTATCATTTCATGGTCATTGCACTGTGTATGGGCCATAATCTCTCTGCGTTTCATCAACTAATTACCCCAACAGCGATTCTGTGCATCATTCCACCTCTGAGCACAGACTTTGTAATTATTACTGACATGGGGTCTAGTTATGAGATTGGCAGACAAGGCCTCGTCCCTGTTTTTATTCGAGAACTCCACAGATAGCCAGCGCACTCTGCAGTGCATACAAAGCACTGCCTTCAAAGTTTGCGGTATTTCCCATGGCCTCCTCCAAACTCATTTCATCGACGCTTCCTTGAGACATTGCAGCCAGTCAATAGCACTTGATTTCATGCCGCCTTATCATTATGCAAGTCCTTATCTATCACCGGCCTCCCTTTCGCTGTCATAAATAAAGTTTTGCTTGCTCGCTCGATCTCTGCTGTTGGTTTGGGTGAAGTCCAGATATGGATCTGCCGAGGTGTAAATGGGTGCAAGGAGAATGAGGCTCCGTTGTGAAAGGAGAGATGAGTGGACTGTCTGCATGTCACTGTGTGATATAGGCAGTGGGGACATTAGTTATCCTCTGTTCTCCCATAGCCTCCAGGATGTCACATAGGCCGAGGCAGCCAGTATCTGATCTGACAATCCACCTCCAAAACACTTCCATTCCCAAGGCTGAGATCCTCAAGACAGAGTAAAGAAGGGAGCAAGAGACATTGCTTTCCTCAAGCATCCCACTAGAAATGGGCCTTGAGTGTCTGACAGAGGCAACCATTGAAAAATGATTGTACTCTGATTTAATATGACACCAAAACGACGTAATAAGTCTGTGTAATCGAATTCATGTCGACGTTTTTTGGTGCCGTTTTCTCTGAGGTGCCCTTAGTGATTCACGACCTCCTCCACGTTCCTGTTGTGTTTTTAGGATAGGTTCACATCTTCAAGTCTTTAAGCCAAATCAAGTGGATATCTATCAAATGTTTTTATTTTTTGTACGAAATTCCCTCTTTGTGTTATTACCCCTTCCCGACAGCTCACCAAGGAAACGCTGCACTGAAAAACACAGATATGGGGTTTCATACTAAGAGACTTTGGATAATACACACTTGATTGCACAGAACAAAGACTGTGGGGTTTTTCCACCGTTGCTCACATTAGATTTAGACAACGAAGAGATCTCTTCAGGGCCAGCATGGACAGAAGGAATCATTACAGTGACCAAACTCTCTTTCAGTGTATGGACATGAGAGTTTTGTGTTAAGGTTAACATTTCTTATGGTAGAAAAAAAACGATTCTCTAACCCAGACGACTTTTGTTGGAGTTACATCCACAGACACACACAAAGTACGGTATAATGAACAGCTGAGCCAATGTCAGATGAAATGACATGAATTCATGCGACTCTGCCTCAATACTTCAAGTTATTCATGTATTTTTTTTCAAACTTCAATCTATTATTGGTTCCATTCAGCTAAAGGTCAGCGAGAAGCTTTACAGGGGGCCTGGCTTGCTTGCATGGAGCGTTTGCTTTATTTAAGCTTGTGCTTTCAGACTCGATCTTGACCTCGTCCCTCGAAGAATCACCAATTTCTCTAAAGGAGTCACTGCCTCAGATCATTTACAGGAAATAGTCACATAGTGCACACGTTTGTAAAAAAGGATGTTTAAAGAGTAACATATAAAATAAAGTCAGAATATTTGTGTGTGTGTGGGATACTTAAGTGTCATGCACTATTACATTGAAGTGCCCTTTGGGGCTGATGCTTCTTATGTCCCGTCCTCACTTCAGCTGCATGTTGAGAATATGTGAGTCCCCGCTGCTTAGAAAAAAATGTCGGCTTTCCCTCCTAAATCATAACACCGATAATGCACTTGCACAGTGTGTTTGTCTGAGGCACAATGAGAAAGCCTCGAGGGGTCAAGTTAGCATCATTCTTTCTATATGGCCCCACAGTGCAGACGCACTATGCTGTCTGTTTTCCATCATAGCATGGCTCCTCTGCCATTTGTTGGGAATGGGATATAAACAAGTTACACAAGCACACACATTAAATTTTTTGGCCTAGCTGAAGTCTACAGACAGGAGCTGTGAATTCATAAACTTAAATTATAAACCCTAGTTGTTCTTTTATTCAATTTCTTTTAAAGGACCATTAACTGTCACTGTAGGGCTAATGGTTCCTGTAAAATAAGCAATGACTGGAACGTCACCCAGCATATGTTTTATGAGCAGTCATTACAGATAAATACATTTTAAATTATACGACCTTCAGTTTAATTTTTCAGTGATTATGCTGTCCCTCTAACTTGTTGAATATGGTTAAAATGCTTATATGAAGCCGTTTCTTAGATGACTGCAGTATTGCAGGTTCTTATTAAAGAAGTGCTTGTGGCCTGAATGTCATTGGCTATTTGTAAAAATCGCTTTCATTCAGTTTCTATGGGAGCTAGTTTATTATACCACAATTTCCCTTTGCCCAGAGTTAATAGAGTTCACTTGCATTGATTCCAGACCCTTAAGAAATATGAATAGCCATCTCTAATTTAGTTTCATGTCGTCCTATACATTGGGAATGGATCCAATTTTATAAGGAGAAAATTAGGTGCACTGAGGTGTTTTTGGGATAATGCAGCACAGAGGAATGGAATAACACAGCCAAAGCTTTCAGACTTTTAATACATTGTTCTATTGTATTTTTTTTCAACGATCATTGTTGTTTGATCAACAAAAGGACATTTAGTTACCACTTTCTGTATGCGTGGGCTGTAATGCCACATTTTTTTTTACCAGTCTCTCTTGCTCTCTCTCCAGCCTCAGTTGTACTGGAGTGATCTAGGTTTCAGCTCTTGGCTGCAATCAGGCCGGTCACAGTGAGCGGTCTAAGTCCCACTGGACACGGCAGAAGTGTTCTGGTGCTCCTGCCAATACACTCCCACCCTGACCATCTGTAGATGGGCCTTTTCTCCTCTAACTCCCTGCGTTTCCCTCCCTTCTCCTCGACCAGGGTGCTGCTCCGTCTGTCAGAGATGTCAGCACAATGGTGGCATGGAGAAATAATTTGGAAACTCACAGCATTTTGCATTTATTCCTACAATCTCTATGCCATGTTCATGGTAGACACGGACAGGGAATGTTTTATGCTGAGTTAACCTCCCTTGGCTTAGAAAATGAATGCCTCACCTTAGAGAGGTGGGGAGCTCTGTTGCAGCAGAGGCTATTTTTTTTTTTACACACTACATTTGTTCAGTCCCATTAAGATTAAAACACATCCATACAAGAAGGTCCTGCTTTGAATTTTATAGATCCAAGTTTCCTTAACTGCAGGTCAGGGCTTAAAAAGGGTAGCAGGCCTACATCTTTGGGGTCATCATCTATATCCAATATGACAAGACTAGTAATATATTTTAATGAGTTTGGGACCCAGGGCGAGAGATTATAAATCTCTCATTTGTTCCTCGGGCTGAATACGGCTTAAGAATAATGGCTTAGCACATACTGCTGTTAAGTGAAAGCTTGTGATGCCAAATTTGGTGATTATCATATTTTCACTTTGGCTGATGGGTTACAGAGTCTTCTATAGGCTTTTTATTGAAATCAATCATATGTAGCTGTCACCAGGCCAACGTAGGGGAAAAGCCCTTAAAGTCAGGGTATGTAAAGTATTTCAGAAGCATTTTTTGTTACATGAAATTCTCTTTACATCCTGCCAGCAATCAATAAATCAAATCCTCCGGGAAAAAAACAGTACATGTAGCCGCCACAGGCCTGTAGCAAGCCCAGCTAATCATTTCATTCAATCATTGCGCTTGACCAGAGTCTTCCACCAGTCTGCTCCACAGTTTGTGTGAACTGTGTAGTATGTAGCACTATGTATGAATAAGACACCAGGTAGTTGAGTACGCTTAGTGATGACAACGATGTGCTGTGGTCCGCTCTGTCTGTTCATGTGTGTTTAAGGTGAGTGTGGGTTGGATTCAAAATCTAGCCGTGTCTTGCTAGTTTCTCCAATGTTACCTACCCTGGCTTTAATTATAATAGTATCCTGACTGACAGTAAGTTCAGAAATGTAATTTTAAAATTTTCCTTTATGTGACATCTTTGTCAAAAACAATAATAATGCACATGCCTCATTTGCTGCTGTTGGCAGACTGATAAACCCTCCAGTGCCAGTAGCCCCTCAACTAATCACTAAGCCATGCAATAAATTTGTCTCCTTCTTCACTGACAAAATTCAGAAAACTAGACAAGCCGTCAGTACCTCCATATCAGGTATCGTTTCTGTGTTGCGTCAGTTTAAAATTAATTCAGTTAGCGTGACATAATTTAATTCTATCAATCTTGGAAGAAATTGTGCAACAACTCCTCCTTCTGCCTAATATTCTTCCTACTGGCTTTTTCAAGTGTTTCTAACTGCATGGCATAAAATCTGAAAACACTTCTCTATTCTACAGCGACTCCACCACTGAGAAACTGCAGTTATTAAGCCATTCTTAAAAAAGAACAATCTAGACGTCGCATTAATGAATAACTATAGGCTTATATAAAATTAAAATAAAATCATTAATAAGGGTACTTTTCAACAATTAAACACCTTCTTGCCCCTAAACAATTGTTTTGATGTTTTCCAGTAAATGTAGCTTCAGTTGCTAACATTTAACAGCCCTATCTAGGACCAGTGTTTGGTTTGTCCATTCTGGGCTGCTGTAGAAACATGGTGGTTTAACAGGACAAACTCCACAGAAGGCGATTCGGGGCTCATTTTAAATTAACAAAACGATTTTCAGGTGATTATTCACTAATGTGAACACACCTTTGAATTTTATATTCCATTTTTGCCAATAGAGCCTTTGAAACAATTACAAAATCATCCTGCTGTCACATTCAATATGTATCAAGAATTAGGGAACTGTGTGTGTGTGTGTGTGTGTGTGTGTGTGTCCATATGTTGGGTGTAAAGCTGACTTTACAGGTCTCTCTAAAAAGTCAACCAGACAGCTGCAACCGATTCAGAACGCTGCTTCTAGATTCCTCAACAAGACCAGGAGAGTGGATCACATCACATCACTTCAGTTCTCAGATCTTTACATTGGCTTCCTGTTTGTCAAACAATTGATTCCCAAATACTCCTGTTGGTGCACTGAGTGGTTAAGGACCAAAGTACATTTGTGATCTGCGGCCCCATTATAAACTGTCCAGACCCCACATCTCTGGAACAAACTCAGTTCTTTTAAGTCAGGTCTTTCATATTTGCCAATGCATTTTATTATTCAACTTGTGTCTACTTGGGGCTGTTTAATTCTGTTTTATCTTGTTTTTATCTTGAATTTTATTTTACTCTTTTAAATCATATTTAAATTTTTTTATTGCCTTGTGTTTCTTTTTTATGCTTTCTCGATGCATTTTTATGTCTCATGTAAAGCATTTGAGAGGTACTATACAAATAAACCTGCTTTGCCTTTAACAAAGATCAAGTGCAAGCAGAAAAGGCGCACAGGGAGAGCAGAAAGAGGAGGAAGGAAAGGCGAAAATGAAGTGTTCCTTCGATATTTATTTGTATTTGGTCTGAAGAAACCATATTTGCAACTGTGCAAAATCAGTTATGTATATATGACAGCTGCATTCAGTTTAAGAGCTGCCGTAACAGTAAACCTTTAGCGCAGTATTTTGTTGCTTTGTTGGGGTTTGCTCTTTGACGAAAGCTTCAGTGACTAATCGTTCACTTTTCAACAGTACTAGTAATCCAGCATTTTGCCTGTCAACTAGGTGTGAGGCAAAGCTTCCATTTCACACCTGAACTGGTGTTCTGCTGTAATATGACTGTGCAGTGCTGTGTGTGTGTGTGTGTGTGCCTGGCTGTGCATGCAAAGCGCAAAAAATCAATAAGCCAGCACAAAGAACTGCAAGGAAATATAAACGTATAAATAGTGTAACCTGCAGTATATTGCATGAAAAAGAGGTTATCTAAGCCGGTCAATTATTTCTAAAAGGAGATATTTCTTCTGAATCCAAATCACTACTTCGGCTGCTCTTAAGGTTGAGTCGGGTATTTTGAATCATACAATTTTTGCCATTGTCTTCCTGTTGTAGTCGGTGTAGTCTTTCTGTTGCATGTCGTGTGGTTCTGCTGAAAAATGTAATCCAATATGCATCAGTGTAGGACTTTTCTTTATTTACATCACAGCGCTGCACAGGTTGCAAGGTTCATGTTTCACCAGCAGTGGCACAGATTGTCCTCCACTGAAAGTAAAAATATGTAACCAAAAACCCATATATTTATGCATTTAAATGAGCTGAAGTATGGAAAAACTCTTGTTGTGGGTTGCTGGTTTTGACCAACTCTGCCTCTTTCCCTACAGGGGGAGCTCCTGAGCCCGTGTCGGTGCTGTGGGTCAGTACGCTGCACCCACCAGCCCTGCCTCATCAAATGGATCAGCGAGAGAGGTTCCTGGGCCTGTGAACTCTGCTACTACAAATATCAGGTCATTGCCATAAGCACCAAGAACCCACTACAGGTGAGCTACAGGTATAAAAGGCAGCACTGTAGAAATTTAAAAGGAAAATGGTTGAAAACAGTGAGTAATAAAAGTCTGTTGTTCCATGTCATTAGGAGAATTGTTGTGTTTTATGGGCAGAGGAGTAGATAGCCCCAGGCTGTTCTCCTCTGGCACTCATTTGGATGCATTTTTGGCTTTCATATCCAAATGTATTTAGGACAAAAACACCTAAAACACGATTTTCATGAATCACACTGTCTTGTACTCCGGCTCTAGTTTCTGCTCTTACCATAAACCGAGGAATTCAACTAAAACTAAAAGTTTTTGAATTAAACACGACTTTTTTTCCCTCTGATCTGTAGAACAAAAAGATTGCAAAAGCAACTTTTCTCCCATTTTTGGACTCTGGTGATATGATAGGGTCACTTGTGAGAAGAAGCAGCACTGATGTTTTTGATTTCATGCTTCATATACCTAGTTTTTTGTGAACAACATTTTTTATTTGCATGTATAAATAATTCACTTTAATTCAGTGGTACAGATTACCTGCCCCACGCCGGTGTCCTCCCTCCCCATCGCAGCGTTCCCTGAAGTTTAATGCTTTTGTTTTGGTGGAGGAGTTTATCAGCTTGATTAACTTTTAATATTGATGTTTTAATTAAAAATCTTTGAGTGATTTTAACTTTCTCATGTTGGTATCTCTCTTTAAGTATTCAGTAAAGTTAAAAGAGAAATGAGAGTGTAATACAAAGAGCTAAGCTGTGCTGTGGTCTGTGTCTTCCTGCAGTGGCAGGCCATCTCTCTGACAGTGATAGAGAAAGTGCAGATAGCAGCGGCCATCTTGGGCTCCCTGTTCCTGATGGCCAGTATCTCCTGGCTGGTGTGGTCGTCTTTCAGCCCGTCAGCCCGCTGGCAGCGCCAAGATCTGCTTTTCCAGATCTGCTACGGCATGTACGGCTTCATGGATGTCGTCTGCATCGGTGAGGTGCTATATTTAACATTGGTTACATTACTTTTGATTTGATTCTTATAATTCCTCTTGAATAAAGTGTGTGCATTTTAAGACTGGGAGTGATACTGAGTGTTTCCAGTCTGGTCACATTATTCCAGGTACATTATGCATTCAACAGGCAAAGCAAACATACTCGCCGGATGTGCACAAATGACCGTGAATGCCACAGAACAGTTTAAACTATTGACAATCAATACGACAAATCTATACCACACAGTCAACCACTTAATATCGATATTGAGTGTGTTGAGTCTCGATACACTGGCTTTAACTTGTATTGGACACATCATTGTCATCACCATATTACTGTCACTATGCTCAATGCTTACTTGATTAATAAAGGATTGAGGAAATGTATTTATCATTGTACAGCAAGATGAAAGTTTGCATTCCCTTCGTGCTACACACATAGAAAAATAAACGTTTGCCCCCTCTCGTTATGCACTCTGTTGACGTTGATGGAGAAGGTCTCTGTAAAGATGTGGGCACAACAGTCTCTGATTTCCTGTTGTTTGGCCAGCCTCATTTAGTCCAGACCGGACATTAGAAAGGAGTAGCCTTAAGTCCAAGCTGGACCACGGCTCCTATCCGGCGCTCTTCCTCTCCTGGAACGACAGCGTCCGCTGTGGTTGGCCGGGAGAATCGTCTCAAGGTCCGCTTGTCTTAAATCCAAACCCCACGCTTCCTTTTCCAATTACTGTAGGTTATTTCTGTCAAAGGTAAAACGTGTTTCAGCCATAAAGTCGACAATAGAGAAGCTTTAAGGAGCATCTGCGTGTGCAGTCGTATAGTCTATACATATAGTGAAATTCTCCTTAGCCAGTCGATTTGATCAATTTTAAACAAATCCAATCAGACACCATTCAACAACTGTAGGTTTTCGTAGCATACAATAAAGTGCGTTTCGCTCTATAATAACAGCTGCAGTGTCAAGTTCAGGCAAACTTTGAAGACCTCCGTGTGTTGATATAATAGGAAAAACAGGTGCATTGAAGCATTTTAACCATCTTCTGGATTTTGTGTGGGTGTTCAAATTGAATCTTGTAGCACTCGCTTTAAGCCTGCTGTCCTCTCTGAAGCCCGGGGGCCCGTGTGTTTTGGATGACTGTGTGATGGCATCTCACATTAAGAAAAATCTAACAGACAGCAGGATGAGCAGAAGAAGAGATTGATTATCTCCGGTTTGGTAGCAAGGATTGAGTGCAGAGTCATTAACTCTGCACTTTACAGAGATTAACTTGTCACCTGGCAGACATTAAAGAGCAAAGACCTGACTTTCACTTATCCACAAAGTTAGAGTGGGAGAGAAACAGAGCTGAAGAGGAGGGGATATTATGAATCAACTCTGTAAACATAGAATAGATTGAGAATTATTAAATGTCCAAATTTGGCAGACTTCTTTCACTATAGTTGTTGCAATATTTGAGCCGTATGTGACTTCTTAAAGGACAATATTGTACTGTAAGTAGACGTTTGATGAGTACAGCTTCTATATACAGTTCACTACAGCCAGCATTGTAGTGGTGATGAAGGTACAGAACATTATCAGGTTAAGCAGGCTAGAAAACATCCCCATTCATACAGTATTTCCCTCTACATTACTTTAATATGGAAGAAAATGCAGTGAAATCTCGGGGTCCAAGCATCTCTTGTTACAGATTGATTTCAATTTTCCAGATACTGAGTTCAATGAACACGAATCAATAAACAATTTTAAACTGTGATAAGGCATTATTGAACAACCCCAGAGAACAGATGCATCATTTTTGCAAACCTAAATCCAGAAGTAGTGAGTATCGCTGTGTCATAAGTTGCACCGTGTCTACAGTTTTTCTAAGAAATAAAGACCTTATCTCGGGGTCATGTTGCGATGCTTTAAAGATGAGTGGTTTTGTTCTGCTGCTCCCTCGGCTAATACTTTCTGCAGACTCGAACACAGTGAATCTACCACTGCAGAGATATATATCACTTTGTGGTGTCATGAAGACTGCTGCTGCCAGACAGTCACATTGTCTAATTGATGTTCTGATCTCCACAGCGCTAATTGTCCATGAGGGACCTTCTGTGTTTCGTATCTTCCACCGCTGGCAGGCTGTGAACCAGCAGTGGAAGGTCCTGAATTACGATAAGTCTATGGACAGCGAGGACCTGAAGAACTCCACTGTGGACAGGACTGTGTCTCAGCCCAGCCCGGGCTATCAGACTGGGGTAGGAGTGTCCACCTCCACCTCTTCGCTGATGGTGGTAGCCTCCACAGCCGCTGGCTCCACTTCTACAACCGTGGTGACGGCCGCAGGAGGACTGGGAACACATGTGGACCCCAGTAGCGGCAGCACAGTGCCGGACCAACACTGTCCCTACAACATCCTCCACCTCCTCAGCCACCTGAGGCAGCCGGAGGCTCGCAGCCAACCCAGCAATAGCACACGAGAGCTGGTCATGAGAGTCACTACAGTCTGAGGAGTCAGTTGAGGCCTTATCTCACATGGAGATGAAAGATTTATGAACCAGCTGACAGTTGACAAAAAAAATCTTATCGTAACTGCACTGGATTAATACCATGTTGTTGTTTGTTTCAAAATGCATCTCTGATGTCCATACATGGATTGAATAAAAGTCAAAGTTGTTTGATTTGCAGAATTGATTGGAATAGTTATTTTGGATATTTGGGTAAAGAGCGTTTGCTAACATCTGCATATGTGTTTGTTCTTGACCTTTTTAAAACAATATATGATGAAGCTCAAAGGTCCCCTTACTATTGATGGAGTGCTTTTAATAATATCTCAGGTGACACCTCAACCAGCTTCGATGAATGAAGACTGTGAGAGGATTTTTGAGCTTAGATTATTTTACCATATCATCTCCAAACATTACTTACCATGTTTATTTCACCATCTGTCTGTATCACAAAACAATAATGTGAAACAGTTGAAAGAATTTTGACAGTAAATCTATTTTTACAATAGAAAACCTTCAGATTTTTAAAATTGGCATTGGCATGAATTGGATCTACATTGAAGCAGTGATAATTAGTGACAATTATGGGATACATTTATCATTTTCTTAACTTAAGTAAGTGCAGTAGTTCATATCTCTGCATGTTAAAATTGGTAACTTTTCTCTATCGTTCAGACGCATTGCATACATTGTGGTTTTAGAGCAGCAAATGTGAAGTGATCAATAACATTCACTTTTAATGATTTCACACTGAAATCACAGTTTACTAATGAATAAAAATGATTTCTCTCTGATAATATGGAAAGGTACAAATCTTCTGATATTGACTGATAATCAGTTTGAAGTCACCTGTGAGGGGATATGTCTGCTGTATGTCAAACAATAGAAGCAGAGAAAGTAGGACTTGCAAGGGTTGAGAGTCGTTGACCTTTGTGAGGCTCCATCACTCACATTGTACATTGTAGTGCAGCAGTTTGGGTGATGCTCTAATTGCATGCAAGCATCTCACACGTTAAAGTCACAGACTTTGTGAGTGTTTTTAAAGTGAATTTAAAGATTTTCCATGAAAGGTGTCTGATCAAAAAGAAAATAGTACGTGATTAAATCTATGACCTGATCTAAATAACAAACATGAAAAAAATGAAAAAAAGAGCAGTAAACAGGCAGCCTAAAATCATTTGTAAACCTTACCTTCAGTGTTTTACTTACACCAAATCAATGCAGGTTTGACGCGCTGTTTTAAGAGAGAGAGAGGGTTGTTTTTCTTTGTACGTTGTCTTTGATGAGCACTTCTTTTTTTTGGTTTCTTTTCAGACACCATTATGTGATTTTGTTGATTGTATGAAGACTTTTTTCTATTTTGGAACAGAAAATGGGGCCTTTTACAGTATTTCTAACAATACATCTGAACAATGGAGAATCATCTAGGTAGCTTAATTGCTTCTGCCAGTATCTCCACATATGAAAACAGGATTCTGCTCCAAAGCAGTGGTGTCTCTTGTAGTCCATTAGGGACATATTCATGTTCACATTTGGCTCATAAAGTCAGTGATCTCTCCGTCTCTCGGCTCTCAGATTCAGATATGCTCTTTGATATTCCTCACTGCTCTTGTTTCATGTCGAAAGATCAGTTTTATCCCAGGGGACACTCTAAAGTATGTTGTGGGAAGGAAGGAAACTGTTAAAAACACGCTCATAGCTGTGGCAGAGATGAGGTTACCCATTTATTTCCACACTGTGAAGCTGTGCAGAAAATACACTGCAGTTTCTCATTTGGATGCGGTCTACTAAAAAAAAATAAAAAAATAAAACAACATTTTGATGCTAATATTATCCATTACAAGCAAAAAGCCAAAGCTGATCATAGTGTGAAACATTTTTCAGGGGCTCTGCCTCAGATGCCTTTGAGCCTTTTCCAACATGCATTACATTAAAACACATCATTAGCTTAAAAATACATCTGATATGAATGATCTGCATTAATTTAAGTGATGCTGGAGCTTAACGCCGTGCAATTTATTTTTTATTCCTGTAGGTTTTTGCAATGCAGCAGTGCACTGAAACCTTATGTTGTCAACAGCACACAGTTTCTGACAACAACCTTAAGAATTTCATGCCTGTATTGAAGGATAAAGTATTCCACGTGTAGTAATTCACTCATAATAATCATGAAGCGCATATCATTCTTTCTGTTTAGCCTTCTGTTTAATTCATCTCCATGTTACCTGGTGGATGTGCTGCCTTACAACTCTGCTATTCCTCATCATAATCAAACACCGGGAGTACAGTATCAGCAGAGAATCAGGTAGCGGCGTGATTTTCTGCTGAATTATTTAAGACATGAGGTGCTGATATCAATGGGTGGGAGCTGCTGTATAGAACCAACTTGCAAGGAGCTGGGAGGTTGCAGAGAGTTCATGAATCTGCTTGCCTCATTTTCCTTCACACCTTGTCTCTTTGAATTCACAGACGCACACCTTAGCTTTGATAAGAACTCAACTCACAAAACAACCAAACACATAGGAATTTATTACCTGAATTGATTAATATGGTGCACGTCTCCAGCAGTTTTAAATATTTAACTGTTCTTTGGAGCACATCTTGAGATCATATCTGTTTTATGCTAAGGAAATCACACGCTGCATGTTTAAATTCAGGTCCTACAGACGTTTGTTGGAGCAGAGAGTTTGAATTCGCTTTTACTTTTCATGCTGTGTTTTCAGTTTTATGTCTGTTCTTAAGTCCATCTTTTTTTTATACAATACACCAATGAATAAATACCCCTGCAAGGTGGGCTTGCAGGTTTCATGAATCACTGGATAAACTCAACAAAATAAATTATCATATTTTTAGCATAAAATGAAAAAAAATAAAATACAAGCAGAACTATGGCGGTTTGCACATTTCATCAATCAGATTTTCTATCAAATTTTAAAGCTTTTGATATTTAAAGCTTTTAATATTTCTGCTCAGGCAAATAATTGAGGCACTTTGCAATGCTTGAACGTGTGAAATTCATACAAACTAGTGATATTAGAAGGGTTATCGTTCTCCTGTTTGGTGTACAGTGTAATAAAACCATTGTACACATTGCCTTCATCTGCAGAAAATTGACCCAGAAAGGATTTTTTGCAGACTATATAGAACACTGAACCTTTGAAACTGGGTAAATTGCATACAGCTAATGTGTTATTCAAGCAGGTCATCTGAAGTCTGAATCACACTGGCAGAAAGCACTGCATTCATTCCCTGCAACTTCTCCTACCTTTGAAACTGAAAAGGAGCATTTTGAAGAGCCGAGATGAAATGACAGGTATTACAGAGAAGCTAAAAGCATCGATGGTCAGTGACAATGCTGGCAGAAATTGCAGGAGAGGCAGCCTTAGTCGTATTCTTCCTCTTTTTTAATGCAGAGACACAGACGGGTGATAAATTAAAGAAAAAACTTGCCAGCTGCAGTTCATGGTACGATTAAGCAATTAACATCCAATCATGCTCTGTGGCGTGTATAAAAAATACAGAGCAGGCCCAGATGATTCTGATTCTGTATCAAGATGGAAAGAGGAAGTGACTTTGAACAGGGATTCATTGTTGGGGCATGGATGACGGGAGCTTCAGTCATAAAACTGGCTCATGTTTCAGTAGGAACTTAGTAGGTAGGTAACAACTGCGTTTAGATCTATGGGAAAGACATCAGTTAATACGGTCACAGAGAAGAACAACTCTTCTTCCGGTGACTGAGAATGTCAGTGCAGGACAAGATAAGACTGTCAGCAAGAACAGTCAGTGGACAGTTACATAGAGATTGATATTATAGTCAGGTTGCAGTGCGTTAAAACCCTCATTACAAAGATGAACACACATTTGAGAGTTCAGTGGTGCAAAAAACAGAGCCACCGGTCAACAGAGATGGAGGGAAAAAAAGGGATATGGGCAGATGAGTCATGATATTCTCAACAGGTGGGCGAGTGCATGTGTGCCGTACGTGAAGAGAACAGAACAGGCCTGAATCTTTGACCCCTGCAGTGAGTGGATCCAGTGGCTCTGTTGTGCTATGGGGGGCATTTTGCTGACATGGTGTGGGTCCACTTAGAGTAGACAACCCCTGGTAGGCAGAGTACAGTAGGCAACCTGCGGGACTCCCTGGTTTTGACACAAGATTTAATAGAATTTTTATTTATCATTGTCATGTTATGTTTCTCTATATTTTGCCAAACCTCAATAGCGGTGGCTACAAGACTGTAAATCAATACGCTGCTATTAGGTGATCCCCTTTATCCTATATCCTGATATGAAGTATGAGTATGAAGATGTCATGTGAATGTTGTGCTGTGGCCTTTGCAGTCACCAGATCTCAACCTAGCTGAATACCTATGGGACATCTTGAATTTCACTCGGGATAAATAAAGTATCTATCTATCTCTCTATCATGTTAGACAGCGATCTCCACTACCTTCATCAAATACACCAAATGAGGGAATATCTTCTGGAAGAATGGTGTTCATCCCCACAGTAAAGTTCCAGAGACTTCTAAAATCAATGCACTGAAGCTGCTCACCCAACAACTTAATAAGACACTTTATGTTGTTTTTTCCTTTAATTTTGTCACCTGTCATCTTATCCCTTCCCTACACCATTGGTTTTTATGCTTTCTCCAGCATGACCCCACCACTCCCCAAATGTTTAGCAACCATTAACAATGATATGAGTGCACAACGGCATCAGCAAACTCTTGTTTATTTATTTTCTCTACATACTAAATCACCCTTCAATCTTGTTCCACACCTACAGCGGCTCTACGCCCCACCAGTGGGACCCGCCCCACAGTTTGAGAACAACTGCTCGACACCCACTTATACATGTTCAGGGTCAGCAGCAGAATTCTTTGGGTGAATCATCACAGAAAAACAAACAATTTAGATGTTCCAGCCAACTGATATGTAGGATTTTGGACTGTGGCAGAAAACCTACACACACACACACACACACACCGACAGAGACCACACACAAAACACACCACACACCACACACACACACACAGTGTGTGGAAGGAATTCCAAACAGGAAGTCCAGAGCTGAGATTCATACCCAGGACTTTCTTTCTGCGCCACCACTGAGCACCACGCAGTTCAGAAACCACCCATTACTTCTAATCATCACTGTGTCTGGGAGTCTTCTATCATGTAGAAATGGTCTTTTACAAGCGCAGAACCAATTGGAAAGATGAAAGGCAAACTGTACTTCACTTGTCAGAAATGATCATCAGTAGTAGAAATGATTCTCGGTAGCATGTTTTTTGTGGCTTGGGTTCTCCTCCTGGTGGCTTATTGATGTACTGCTCCTGAGAACAGTGGCTCCTCAGACTACAACCAGCTTTATATTCACACTAATGTGGGCAGCAGTTTAGAGGTCAACTCTCAGTGTGCGCTTCCAACATTGCTGTATACTCTGATGTATAGGTGCAGCGATTGCTACAAGTCTGCCTGACACACGGCAGTTAAAGAGATGAAACCTGTCTGCGGTTTGCTGCAGGAAAACTGTCTGTGTGAAACCATAATGATGTGCAGTAATAGGCATCACTAGTGGTGGAAAGTACATTTACTCAAGCAGTCTTTGAACACAATTTTGACGGGGTTTTTTTGTACTTTCATAACATTTTTTTCCTTTACTCAACTATATTTCACAGCCAAACGCTGGACGTATTGCTTCAATACATATGACAGCTGTTCAGGGCTATAGTCAGGATTTTATACTGATCAAAGTATAAAAGAAAGTCTCTAATACACAGCCTATTTTATTTATTTAGTTAACTGTTCAGCTACACTTCTCTGTCAATTTTAGTTCCCAACATGAAGATCTAAATATACCCACAATGTGTACGTTTTAAATAGAGAATAAAAAAAGAATTAATGAAAACCCCCCCAAATACTCCAGGTGTTCTTTATAGAGTCAGATATTTTACATACAAAATATGGTCAGGTCATAATGACGGACTAATAAAGTTAGCTACACCTCCATATGCTATATGCTAAATAGTAATACATCGATAATAATAATCCAACATTATAATATGTAGATGTTATGATATAATAATATGCTTAATGACTATTTTTACATCTTAGATCTTTGAGTGTAATTTTGTGCCAATGCTTCAGTATCTCTATTTAAAGCCACTATGTGAACAATTTGAAAATTCTTTACTTTGGCGCCATCCAGTGGTAGTTTGAAGAACCATCTGAATAGTTTGAAAAAGAAAACCTTTTAATGTAGGACAGCATTATGTTTACATTGTGGTTTGATTTTGGTTTATTGACAATATTATAATTTATTCTAAAAATCCAACATATCAGACTTTGTCAGGGATAAAACAATAAAATATTGGATTAATATCCATTGTTTGTCTCATAAACTGTAACACATCCGGTCTCCCTTAGTCACAAGTTTAATATGTGCTGCCAGAAACAAATCCTGTGTTCAGCATACATATATATATAAACAACTAATGTGTCTGATACTTGGAGGACACTCTAATCATCCTGTTTAGTCTCCTCACGGTGCACAGCTGCTCTATAGCTGTAAATGTTCATTTGGATCCTGCAGGCTTTTAAAGCGTGTGTTGCCCAGGAGAAACAGTCTCAGAGTGCCTGCCTCTCTCTTAATCGCTCACTTGCTCACTCAGCATCTCTTCAGAAATGCACCCCCACCCTACACACACACACACACACACACACACTGCTCTACAAACAGCAGCAGCACTCTCTCACCAGGTCAATAGCAGAATCACTGCATTTTCCTAATTGAGCCCCTGATGAGAGACTTCCTCCCTGCCTTTGAACATAGATAAACAGCAATCCTTGTACACGAATGCGTTGCTGCTGGTTGTCACGCGGTGTCAGAGTACAGTGTGCGACCTGATTAAAATATACATCTCAAACTGGGGCACATGCCTCTAAATGTCCAATCAGTGCAAGTACAGTATTCCCGAATTTCCATGTGTTGAATTTGACTGCCTTGTTTTGCTTGTATTGTGACTTTAAGGCAGTTGTAACCAGCCTTTTCCCCCTTCTCTATCACTGAGACAACTGAAAATCCCTGAGCAATTGACATTATAGATATTTCATATTATATTCAAAACATGACAATAACAATACAGAACAGATAAACTGTACAATGACGGTGGACACATTATCTGCATGAAGTTTGTGTTAAAAAAGGCAATTTGGATTCATTCTGAGCAGATTATTTCTTGTGAATGTTGCATAAGAAATTAGTTTTCCTGATATTTGTAGAAACATTAAATGCAAATTTCATCATACATACCTAATAGGCTTTTTTTTTTAAATGTTTTTAAATTACATTTCTTCTCCCTGACTACTGGTCATTGTTCCATTGGCTCTTTAGCCCCACACCTTCATGTTTTTCCTTTGTTGTTTTGTTATTGACTGTGATATTATCCTTAGGATCATATTTTAATGGCGGTTGGTATTTCTAAGTATGGGCTGCTGCAGCCACAGAGCAAAGTGCTCGATCAAGGAACTAGATAAACATAAAATGGTTCATGTGGGGGTCAGGTTTGCTCATCTATTCTCTGCAATCCTTACATAACCTTGTATCTGAGCTTGCAGCTTCATCGCTCCTAATGTATTACTGTATTGGTGCATTTATGTGCAGGTGCAAAGGTCAAACATCATGGACTTAAAGGTGAGCTGCTAAATGTAATTACCTTTAAAAAATCCCCTCTAGACATGTATTCAAATATATATAAAATAGCCTTGGAACCATAATCTGTGTCTGATTAAAACCTTAAAAAGAAATCCACTTCTTCTACCTCCTTAGAAATTCTATGAATCTACAAATATGAACATTTTATCCATTGCTATATTTTTTCTGCTGGCCACAAGATGTCTTCAACTTCTCAGTGTCTGTGCACTGGCGACTTCAAGCTTCTACATCACACTTGTATAAGTTAACTCAGTGAACACAAAGATCCACTTTCAGCAGATGAATGTGAAAACATCCTTTTAGTGTCAAACTCAGAGCACACATCATTCTGCACAGTGAAGATCAAACATCCAACTGTAGGAACAAGAAGAAAAACAACAATTTGGGAGACTTACATATAATGACTTACATACAATGCAAAGCTTTAATTTTGAAAATGCTAACAATCATTTTTTACATTACGAGACCTGAGTATTATAACTTGCTGAGATCAGATTTAAAAATGTTTGTTTCTACAGGACCATACATTTACAGTAGGTGGTGGTGGTCACACAACTTATGATTGTAAGAATCTTAAGGAAATGATTCATAAAAATAAAAGAATGAATTACAGAAACAAGCTCTGTCTCAGCACTTAATGCCTCCCAGTATGAAAACACAATTGATCCATTTCAATGAGTCCTAGGTCAGCTATGGGAAAACATACAGTAGAGTTATATCCTCCAGAGTCTGTTAAGTGCCTCACATAACATTTTCACCAAAGCATATCTGCACCTGGTTTTAAATACTAACGTTTAATGGAGCATAAAGTTTCAATCATCAAGGCCACGAGTGACCTCGACACAGTAACTGCGAGCGAGGACACGACTCTGCCCTTGATTTATTTAAAAAATGAATAAAATCATGGCGCCATGAAAAGACAGGCAGGTCATCTGTAATAATCTATCCACAGCATCGGAGAGGAAAAACGTCCTTCAAGAGACAATGAAAAATTGATTTTATGTCTCCTGGCAGTGAGAACTAAGCTTACGCTGCAGCGCCTGTAGTGACCTCAAAATCAGAGGACTTACGTGTGTGCTCTTTCAACAAATATTCAGATTTAGTAAGAGTGAAACACACATTCAATTTGGGTTAGTTAATAGTTAGTAGACAATAAAAATTAAAGTAGCATCTAAAAGTAAAACAGTGCATTGAGTGAGCCTCCATTTGAGTAACTTTGAGTTCTTGAACACACAGTTTCACATTATTCCACTGAACCCACAGCTGGAAGTATTGCGCCAAGAGAGGAAACAATGTGAAGAAGATGAAGTCTGCAAAAATGTAATCATGAACATTCATCATGTTTGTTTGAGCTCAAAGATACAAACAATGTGTATTTGTGAGACTAAGTGTAAATGGAAACGATGTACTTTTACTTACTTGAAGCAAACGAGTGTGATGTAGAAGCTTGAGGCCGCCAGTGCATAAACACTGAGAATGGACTTTACAGGGAAGTAGGAGACATATTGTGTCAAATGAAAATTAACAAAATGTGCATATTTGTATTTAGGTAGATGGAGTAGATGCCTTTTTAAGGGATTTAATGTGGAAATTTTACTTTTTTAGTGGACACACATCATTGTTCCAAGCAGACTATTTCTAATGAGTATACATGTCTGGAGTAAAGGATCTAAATTGCCTCCTCTACCCCTGGTAAATATACTTTATAATATAAGCTACTTTACATAGTGTATACAATTTCCCACCGCCCAGGGAAAAGTAAGATAGCTTCACCAACAGTCCAAACCCCAAACATAATGAATTAGCAATGATATAAAACAGAGAAGAAGTTATAACCTTTGGGGCATTTTTGCTTTTTAAAATGACTAAATTGATCCACCAGTCATCGAAATAAGAAAACCCGGTTGATCAACTAATCATCAATTAATCAAATACTCGTTGCATAAACTGTAATGTAGATGAATGTTTTAGGTGGGGGAGTTAATGTATACAGATGGGTTAGGGGCCTGTGTTTTATGGTAGGGGTTGTATTTTATGGTAGGAAACGACCGGTCAGCAGTGGGTCACACACAGTCACAGGGTCAGGTCACAGGAACATTGTGAAAGACCTAAACTGCCCATGTGTAAGTTAGCATAGGAATGTAGATTGGACAACAGCTGTGTCCTGTTTAATGATGCTGGGTATATAAGGCAAAGCATTCTAGAAGTCTGGAGGGAACGTCTATGCTGTGGTCTTCCCTCCATGCTGCATGAGTAAAGGAATTTGATTCATCACCACTGGGTTGTAATTCTTTAGAGCACTAGCAACTCTGCCAGATTATGGAAGAATTCCCCTACAAGAGGATTTTTTGTATCTTTATGATTTCTGGAGGGTTTTATGCCAGGATGACTAACACAGTCTATCAAATCATTTATATCCTGCCACAGCAAAAGGCTACACAAACAACCTCCCAATACATCAACGGAGACAAAGGTAGAGTGACAATAAGGTAACTAATAAATAAATTATGAATAAAAAAGTAGGCCTCGATAGAGAGGCTATTGATTGTGAACGTAAGACCATAAATCCAATCTAGGTTGTTTCTGCATGCAAATATTTCAATGAGGGGTATTCCATTGTGTTTTCTATTAATTTCTATTTTAACATTGTGTTTCTGCATCTTGCAGCTCCCCTGTTTCAGAGTCGTTTATTTTTTTTACCTGGTTAAAAATGACTGCAGTGTGCTATTGTGCTCTTTTTTCAGCCAAGTTATCTACTGTCACACAATGCATCCTAAGTTATAGTTGGATTTTAGTTAGACAAAAGTGGTGTGCAATGCTTTATTAAGAATAACAATCTCTTTTTATTATCACACACACACACACACTCTTGAAGCACTCAAAGTGCTCTCTGAACCTGAGCCTGTCCAAAATGTGAAAATATTAAAACTTTGTCATAGAGCTAAACCAAATACATCTCTGGAAAGGTCTTGCACTGTAGGATATGGTGTAAAAATAAAAAATCCCCCATCGAACAAGACAATTTTTAAAGTCTGATGCCAAAAATCTGCCTGTTAGGCCTGTCATGTCCAAAATGTGAAAATATTAAAACTTTGTCATAGAGCTAAACCAAATACATCACAGTTCTGTGGCTGTGCCTATCATGACAGGTGCTCTAGTTTGAGTGGTTCAAAAACATATCTCTTACAAATCCTGAGCTACCCCAGTGTCGAGAAAGCAAGCACAGGGCAGGGAGAGAGGGAGGTGGCAGACATAGAAATCAGCTCACATATTATGAATACAGTAGGAATGATGAAACGTAGAAGCTTCATGGGGAATGCAAAGAAGTTGTAGTGACACAATAAGACATATACTTACATTGTATCATATATACATGTATACACACATGCACATACAACTTTTCCTTGCTTTCTTCCCCTCTGCTCTGTATTTCACCAAGATGTTTCAAATAACATCAACTGGTTGTAAAAAGCTGACTCACCCTCAGTGTAACTGTTCAGCCATAAGACGTGCTGCGGGGTCACTGGTTCACCAGGTCTCCATTCTGCCACTACCTCCCCTTGCTGTGTTTCGCCCAATACCGTGCCCCCTGAAATAAATCCATTCCAATCCTCCATGCCTCCGTCGACCACCATCTCTTCAACTTTCTCCCCTCCCTCTTCTTGCTCCTCTTCGCTTTCCTCCTTCTGTGTCAGGCACTCCTTGCCATTTCCAATTGTGGTTTCTTCCTGGTCCTCCATCTGGTATGTCAACTGCCAAATTTCCTGATTAATCAGGCTCAATTTGTTAAAAGTGTCTCTTTGCAAAGTGTGGCAAGTGCAGCTGCAAAGGATGTAATCCACAGGTGTCTTAAACTCAGGCTGGGGGTGTCTAAACTGATTATGTGGATTATCTGGATTTGGCAATCTGACTCATTCCCTAAACAAATCTGGACACAGGCTATGGTATCACATAATGAAGAACTATGAGCACATATATTGGACAACATCCTCAAAGCTAAAGAAAGAAATGTTATTTGTGAGTGTTAAGTTCTCTAGATAAGAAAACGGGTCTTATAATGAGCTGATGCTTTAAAATCAAGTGTTGGATGTCCTAGAACTTAAATAAATCTGAAATATTGTATTTGGTCCTCTAAAGTCCATCCCATGTGTAATGAAGGCCCTCTTCATTATTGTACTTGTACGTATCTGAAGCACATTGCCTATATTTTATACTTGCTTTAACCAGATATGAACCAGATCAATGTGTAAAAATGAACATGATACAATAAAAACATGCTTAACTTTTGGGGTTAAATGTATTTAATTGATTGTAACATTTTCAAGTATATTAAGGATGTGGTACATTTTGTAGACATTGTAGCTGCCTCTTAGTTGCACCAGAATGAAGGCCAGCCATATGACAGGAAACACACACTTAGTTGGCTAGTGCTGTTTTTATATCAACATAAAATTATGTTTTCATTGCTGTTGAACCCATGCCAAAATGATTGATTTCAATGATTCAGTGTTTAAACACAGTGTCTGCTGTAATTAACACAATAGTACAATGTCTCCTGTTTAAATTACTTACCTGTCCTATCACCTGTACAGTGTTCTGGGACATAAAAAGTAGTCATTAGTAAAATCACAATTGGTATACTTCATCTTAACTTCAGATTCAGATCTTAAATTTCATTCAAAACAATTAAATTTATCATTTTCTAAACAATAAAAAAAAACTGTAGCGAGCAGACACACTCTGGGAACTAAACTGAAACTAAACTGAATTGAAAAGGAAAAAAATAAAAAAAATACTAATGAAAATACAAAACTCTAATAACTCTGCACCATAGAGGTAGGCTATACATCTTTAGGATTTAAACTGATGGCATTGTGGCAGCATGACTGCAAAATCAAATTGCTGCTTAGACTAGTCACAAGAACCTTTGCTTGCAATAATGTGTTAAGTTAGACTAACAGTGTGTAGTTCTGGAGGCAGACACCCTCTCCACATTTAAGAGTAGGCTTAAGACGTTCCTATTTGATAAAG
>NW_023340095.1:11726554-11734504 GCF_004916995.1 Morone saxatilis | reverse complement strand
GTCAGATAAATGTTGTGGAGGAAAAAGTCAAACATTAATCTCTGACATGTAGTGGAGTAGAAGTATAAATGCATATAAATACCTCAAATATTTACTTAAGTACAGTATTTGAGTAAATGTAGTTAATTTCCACCGCTGCATATATTCTATTTGTAATTTATAGTGAAACACAAGCATTAAAGATGTTTACACGGTTGTCAACGTTCTCTCCTCTAGCCGGAATAATTGAATGTCCCATCAAGCTGTTTTTCACCATCGACACCTCAGAGACCATCGCCTTACAGGAGTCCCCACCTGGGATCATGGTGGAAAACATTAAGGAGTTCACCAAGATCTTTGTCCAGAAGCTGGCTGATGAGGATTACAAGGGGCAGGTCCATATCAGCTGGTCTATAGGAGGCCTGAACTTCTCCCAGACAAATGATGTCTTCAGTCAGTTCACAACCAAGGAGAACTTCATCAGGAACCTCAGTCTGATTATATATAAAGGCAAAGGCACCTTCACCGACTGTGCACTCAAAGCCATGACCAACCAATTGACCCACCACTACTCAGGGACGAAGCCCGTCCTCTTCTCTGTGGTCCTCACCGACGGGCATGTGACAGGAAGTCCGTGTGGAGGGATAAAGGCGATGGCGGAGAAGGCCCGAGAGCAAGGGATCCATATTTTCTCAGTGGCAGCGTCCAGGTTAATCGATGAAGTAGGGATGAGTGAGATAGCCAGCTCTCCCCATGAACTGTACAGAGACAACTACACGGCTGTGGAGATTGTTGACGGAAGACCAAAACTAAATACTAATCACATCGATCGAATCATAAAAGCCATGGTGATCGGAAATTTGTGTCCTTTTCTTATGTTTGAATTCAGATATAAATTACAGTAAAAACTATCAGGCATTTTTCACTCATTGTTGTTTTTTTCTTTACAGAAATATCAAGCATATTTACAGGTAAAAAAAGACTAAACAATATTATGTGTATGTTATTAACAAGACTAGCAAATAAAAAGGGGTTTCGGTACGTTTATGCTTTTAAGAATTGTGCCATATGTCTCCTGTTTTCTGTGTTTTTTTATGTATCACATTTACACATTTACATTGTTTTTCCTCCTTGTAGTGTTATAAACATCCATGCTTTGAGAGTGATGGGCCCCCTGGACCAAGAGGGCATCGAGGTCCAAAAGTGAGTATTGAAAGTATATAAAGTATATAAAAATATCTAAATGCTATAAATTTCTGATTACACCAAAGATTGTTTTGTTGAAATGTTAGTATTTCTGCTTATTTCTAGGGTCTAAAAGGAGACAGAGGTGGTTTTGGGCCAAAAGGTGCTAAAGGTAGACCGGTAGGTAGAAAATAACATTATTAAACTTGAAATTGTGTAAAAACAATATTGTATCATTTTAATGTTAAATATTATTTATTATATTACAGGGTGATCCTGGCATTGAAGGTCCAATCGGACGACCCGGTTCAAAGGTTTGTTGAGGCTCGCTGATTGATGATTTTGCGTGCTACATAGTAAATTAAGCTGTCATTTTATTTACTAACACTAACATGTCCTTCTGTGCTCTGATATAGGGAGAGACTGGTTTGAAAGGTGACAAGGTGAGCGATATATCTTATATTCTTGCTTTTCTGCTCATCAGTTGAGTGAAATGTTGTCGGGATTAATGGCTCTACTTTACCTCAACAGGGTGAGGTCGGAACATCTGGAGCAAAGGTAAATAATGGTTTTAATGTCGTGTTAGCTTACTTGTTATTATATTATACTTCATCCAACACTGTTTGCATACTCTAGTTAATTTTCTGTCTTCACTGACTTCCAAATACTCAGGGTGTGGAAGGAGCATCTGGCAGGAATGGAACTGACGGTCAAAAGGTGAATAAAAATGTAGAAATAAAAGTAAAATGAACAGTATGCAATGACTCTAATATGTTCAGTATACTGATTGGATGTAATTGTCTCTGGGAAATCTTCAGGGTAAAATTGGCAGAATTGGAACTCCTGGTTGCAAAGGTGATCCAGGCGACAAGGTAAGTCTAGTTCATTATCTTTCACATGTTGCTCTCAAGGCGCTGGTATTCACTGTCATGCAGATTAGCTGCTAATACCAAATATTAAATGTGGTATAAGGTGAGAAAGCTTGTCATTAAATGACACTATATGGATATAGTCTTAGCCGATACCAAGAACCTGCTTCTCAAAGCTAATAAGATATAAGATAAACCAATGATTTAATATATGTTTAATATGTCACCAAACTACTAATTATTTATTCTCAGCGGAACAAGTTGCCTTCAATTTCTTAAATTAATTATACAATTTTCACTTTCTCCTAAATTTTATTGAAAAAAATGCCTAAAAACATTGCAACATGCATTGCAATTTTTTAGAAAAAATCTGGCATTTTAGGCCTCAACAATAAATAAAAAAAATTCTGGAGATACTGATAGAACACAAACATTTTACATCAAAATAAATAGATAATCAGTCTACCCCAATATGGCCAATTCTATTATCTTATTCAGTCATATTTAGATGAAATAATGCACGTGGGTGGTTAAATTTACAATCTGCCATATAGATGTAAGGATTAGTTTACTGAATCATTTTGTTTTTGTCTCTGAAAGGGACCAGATGGCCACCCTGGAGATGTTGGTGAGACCGGGCAACCAGGTGACAACGGAGAAAAGGTTTGTATTAAATCAAAACTAAGATATATTTAGTTATATATAGTATAACGTATCAGCGTCTGCAGCCATGCTACTGCAGCAGCTCTGTGGCTGTAGACTCAGCAGTGCTTTCAGCTGAATCCTAATATCAGCATGCTAATGCGCTCACAATGTTTAATATGTACACCATCTTAATACAGCTAAAATTGCTAATGAGCACCAAGCTATTAAGATGTGGCTGTCTGGAAAGATTTACAGGTATTCAAGCCACAAAGCAAAGTATTAAACAAATTAAAATGTTGACCTTACGACGCAGGCTCAGCTTGCGTTGGTTCAGGGGGTTCACTGAACCCGCTAGTGGCCGTAAATTAGGCCATGTGGGGATTCATGCAATGGTTTACTTCTTTATTTATTAAACAAAGTGCACTGTTGAGTTAAAACTCTAAATATATTAGATAATATAAATTAAAACTATAAACAGAAAGGGAGTTATTAATTCGGCACACAGTTGAAGAGAGCAGCGGATTATTAGGTAAAGTCAGAACAACTGTGTGGACACTCAGCAGAGAAAGACAAAGACACAGATGAGACGGGATGCTTCAGCTCGGGGTTAAGACAAGGTTGGTGTTGGTAGGCATGTTGATGCTGGAAATGCCTGCTATGGTAGTGATTTAAGTAATGGCACCCAACATGTTTCCTTTCTTTTTTTTTTAAGGTTAGACACCTGAACGAAACTGTACCAAGTACTCATATTACTGTTACTAGAAACAAAACTGGACTCTAACAAAATTTATTTTTCAAAATATTCATTTTCATGTTAACCCAAAGCTTCTGTTATCCACATTACATTTCCTCTAGACTTTGTGTTGTGAAGCTCCAACCTAACAAGGAAAAGTCACCAAAGTCATTAAGTTTCATCTTCTTGGGATCATGAACGTCTGTACGAACCTTTACAGCAAATCATTCCGTAGTTGTTGAGACGTTTCAGTCTGGAACAATATGGTGGACTGACTGAACCGACACTGTGGCTAAAGATATTAAACAGTATTCACAGTTTTTAAACAGCATCATTGTTTATATCCCTTATTCTAATATAAGCCAACGTTTGGACGTATTCCCATGAAATTGGTTCCCAGCGTTCTTTGGTTTTCCTCTTGTATAAACAATAGGTCAAAATTTTCTGTGGCCCACACAGTTCATAACAGGATAGAACGTTGTTCTACGGGGCCCGTAGACTTTTAGACATTTCAAATGTGCATTATTTAATGTCTGTATGTTCGTCTGTTTGTTTAGGGTGACTCAGGCCTGCCTGGAAAGTCAGGTCCTACTGGCCCACCTGGTAATGACGGACCAAAGGTAAACTTTAAATTAAAACATTATCATTATTACATTATTATATTATCATTACATCATTAAAACTCATTTACTTAAAAACAAAATCACAAAACAAAATCTCTGTTTTTAGGGTGAACCAGGAAATCCTGGAAATCCAGGGCTACCAGGAGAAAAAGGACCTTCGGTACACGACAACATGTAATTACTTCTGTTATATACTTCTAATGTTATAATGATGACTCTGAAATTAAATTTAACTGTTGCAGGGGGTTCCTGGAGGACCTGGACCAAAAGGCGAACCGGTATTTCAAACAAACATTAAAAAACAATATTACATATACATTTTGAGAATTTGCCATAGATGATTAATTATCATTAAATAAATATTAACAGGGAAGGAGAGGAGACCCTGGAATAAAGGGAGAATCAGGTCCTGATGGGACAAAAGGAGAGAAGGTAAGTTTAGCGCTCAGAGAAAGTTGTATACGGTACTTTAATCCAGATGTTTTCAAAGTAGGAGGCGGGCCTCCCCAGGGGCGACTCCAAACGGTTCCGGCAAGGCTAAACTAATGGGAGTAAAACACATTACACTAGTTCACTATTTCATCACTTAGAGTAGCTTAAATGTGTCTGATTTAGTTAGTTTTGACTGTTTTGAGTTCTGTGTTAGAAACTAATAAATGTTTCTTTATTGTATTTACTGTAGTCTGAAATTATGTCAAACAGCAATACAAGAGCTGTCTTGGCTCAGTTGTTAAGTATCTATGGGATAAAAGAACATAATCATGGTACCATAGGCATTGGGGATTTAAACTAAGCAAATAAACTAAGAGGGTTGAGGTCTGGTCTTTGTCAAACCTCTGCTTTAATTGTTGACTTTCTCATTCCAAAGACCAGCCTGGCAAAGTTGCAGAATATACAATTCTACAGAATTTCATTTGAAATCTGACTCAACTCGTGTAATGTGTTGAAAAAAAAAAAAAAAACATATGTAGACAAACATGGTGGGAAACAAAGCCGGTGATCTGAAAGCCAAAGAACAAGTTCTTGTGAAATCCTGACAAATTGCAGCGGATTCTGTTGACCTAACAAGAGATTTAAACAGTGTGAGAGACGCAGCCCGTGGGTTTAAGTCTCTCTGCAGGCATTTTTTCCAGAGAAAGATCATACACTTCCTTGCTCAGTATAATTTCGGCTCTGTGTTTCTATAGGGCATTTCACAACCTTCTTCTCAGGAAAATGATTAATGCTGTTGTGTGAATCCTGACACATTAATTTATTTTTCCAGGGAGAACGGGGGCCACTGGGAATCAGAGGTCGGCCCGGGGAAGACGGACTCAAGGGCGCAAAGGTGAGGGGATTATACTGTGGGTGTATTGTGGCAGTGGGATGACTCAGCAGCTTCCTAAGCACTCAGCAAGTCTTCCTTTAGACCTCCAATACTGGAGTTTTGCCCTTATGTACTGGGAGTCCAGCCAAAATAGCCGAAGCTGAGCCTTTTATCATAAAAACACTTTTTCCAGGGAAATTGCTTTTTTTTTTTTCTTTTAAAAAATGTGTCCAGTACTATACATTGCCAAATTCACATCAGCATGATAACTGTGTGTGGGCTGGAGTGAAGGTGATGTCCAATAATGATGTTTTCTCTGTTACTTTCTGTCTCCTCCAGGGTGATCAAGGACTACCGGGCCCAAGGGGTCAGCCAGGAGAACCAGGGGGCCCCGGAGCAAATGTGTGTTGTTTATAACATCATAATCATCACTAACTGCATAAAAATGGAAATATGTGTCTGAAATACATGCTAGATTATACAGTTTTCATTCAAAGTTTCTTCTGTGGTTGTAGGGCACTACGGGAAATCCTGGAGATCCTGGACCTAGGGGAGACTCTGGGCTCCCTGGACCAAAGGTGGGTCAAACTTTTTTCACTTTCATCATGTAAAACACTATAACATTTGTTGATTGATGCTATCTTTCTTTCTTCCAAAGGGTGACAAAGGAAGACAAGGATTCAACTATGCTGGATCGAGAGGACCCACTGTACGGTTTTCCATTTAATTCACAAAATGTTCGCATATCTTGCATACTTGAGTCTTAAGTGACTCTGCTCTTTCCAGGGAGACAGAGGTGATCCAGGTAAAAGAGGACCCAGGGGGGGCAGAGGAGAATGTGGCGCCAAAGGAGATCCTGGAAACAAAGGACCCATAGGAAAGCCTGTAAGATTAATAACAAAATGTTGGACTCAAGGGTAATTTTGGTTTCAATCAGAGTAACAGTGTTTTGACCAGGAACCTGTAGATCAATAAAATCAATAAAACATGTAGTTGCGGTGCACAGGATTCCTCTGGACACCTTAAAATGTATGCCGTACATCTTACTCAAAGAATTTAAACGGCATGGTCGCCCAAATTGTAAAAAACAGATTTTATCACTTACCACTTATGGTATCTAGCCATGCAAATAGCCTTTATTGTATTTGCCCAACCCCCTAAATATCTAATATAAGTAAACTGAATGGACTTTGGTTGTTATAGTATTGAAGAATTAGTTTTTAAACCTTAAAAGGAACACAACTTTACAAAAACAATGTCCCTGGTACTCAGTAGATAATGCCCAGACCACTTTCCATTGGGATTGTTTCTTTAGTAAAAAGTAGTTCCAAAGAAAACGCTTCCTCTTTAGGCTACTATTAGAGGTTACTTGCAAAAATAACCCTTTGTCACTTTGACTTATTCTGCAGTGAGTGACAATGAGAATATACATTACCAAATTTTGTATAGCTATTCTCTATGAGAATCTATCTTTGTTAATCAAGTACATGTGTAATGTATATTCACTGGAATCAAACATATGTGTCATCACTATAGTGACTTCTGTTTAGCCAAAAGGTAGAATTAATTAGTTTTATTCAATTCTTTTCAAGTATTCACCACATATATTATATGAGACTTCATGTTTGCAAAAGCTTGAAAATTGTTTTCAATTTCCTATATTTTTATTGCAATAAATAAACAAATATTGTTTGTAGTGTTGCTATATTTCATAATTTGTTTCATGGCACATTTTCTTTTCAAAATTCAATTATTTTAAAAAACTTTTACATTCCTCACTGCAGGTTCAAGCTTCTTCTTTTTATTTAGAGACTTTAGAAAAGATAAAACTACAGCTGTGATGAGTCATTTGCTTAAATAATCTTGATTGAAAGGATCACCAGCTCTACCTGAAGTCTCCTGGCACTCCAATTAATAGCTCTGAGCATACTCAAAATTAGGCTCTGAAAGGTATATCCACAGCCATTCTCTTAATTCTTAAGTCTTTCATAAAGCAGCAAAGGTGGGTAAGTTGTGACACGGAAAACGGCCAAAGGAGACCCCACGTCTTAACCTGCTCCATTCACAACAAGCTAAAATGTGTGAATTTAGCTTAAGAACAAGGCTGTGAAGTTACTAGATATTGTACCCTGTGCAGTTCCTCATCTGGACACATACCAACACTCCCAAGAGATAATGTTACACCAGCTGGACCTGTGAGGAGGGATATTTCTTGATGTTGGATATGTAAACCACAGTTAACATTGTGATTGCACAATTTAGTTGATTCATGCATGGCATCCGAAGAGTACTTAGGTCTTAAGAAATCAACACATATTTTGAGTCTTCTGCAGAATTACCACAATATTATTGAAGTTAAACAGAGGCAGAAACCAATAAGAATATGACTTGCAAAGAAGTAATAAAAACACATTATGGATAAAAATGACTTCCACTGAAAAATAGTTTTCTGCGTAGGGGGACCCAGGCCAGCCGGGTGAGCCAGGAGGGAGAGGAGGCAGAGGGAAACCTGGACCTGATGTAAGCAACAGCACAAGCACTCAAATAATGACTTGATCATGCATGCATATTTAAGATCCAGTTGCACTGCTCTCTCTGTGTGTGTGTGTG
>NW_023340095.1:11726010-11726520 GCF_004916995.1 Morone saxatilis | reverse complement strand
GTGCAGGGGGACCCAGGACCAGAGGGCGATCCTGGCCTTACTGTGAGTCACCTTTTAAAAATCTTTACAGCTACAGTAAAATACTATATTAAATATATTTCCTTGGTTGTTTTACTACTAACCTGCATACCTGTCACTGCAGGACTGTGATGTAATGACTTACGTAAGGGAGACGTGTGGTTGTTGTGGTGAGCAAACATACCCGATCAAACACAGGTCCGTTCCTCGGCATATTTAAACATACTGATCCTGTTCTTGTCTTTTGTCTCAGACTGTGAGAAGCGCTGTGGACCTCTGGACATCGTATTTGTAATTGATAGCTCAGAAAGTGTTGGGCAGACAAACTTTACCCTGGAGAAGAACTTTGTTATTAGCACCATGAACAGACTGGGATCTATGGCCAACGACCCTACGTCAGCAAGCGGTACGGTTGAGCAAAAACACAGCACAGACGTCCCTGCAAATCCTTTTGCAGACACAGTTTCAAGTGACAAGAAGGAGAGGTTGCCA
>NW_023340095.1:11709718-11725970 GCF_004916995.1 Morone saxatilis | reverse complement strand
AAAAGATTAACTATGTCCAAAGAGTGAATCACTTAATCCACCAGTGAATATACAGTTACAGCCAAATATATTTGAGCAGGGCCCCTATTTACACTGCTCTCTTCATTAACAGTGACAGTAACCACTAAGTAGATTGTCAGTGTTACATATTTTAGGTCTCAAACTTCATACAGTGTCAATTCACATTCACACTGATGTGAACACAAAGCCAAAACATCACAAATGTAAAGAATAAGGTTGCCAATGTTCAATATGTTGTTCTTATTTTCAACAAATTAACTGAAAAGACCAAAACCAACAATTAATTAGTTACTGAAAAATATTACTTGTGTAGCCCAAGCCTGATATGGCATTCATTACAAAGAAACATGGACTGTAGTCAGTGTGTGATTTGTTCATTTTTAACAGGGCGATGTCTCTTACTGATCTATGGTCAGGTTTCAGAAGTGACTCTGGGGGTGTATATTTTCAGCAGCATTGACACTACTGAATGATTATTAAAATATTATAGGAATACTAGAGGCAGCAGTGTGTCTCTACGATCTATATATTCATCTAGAGTATAAATATAGTGTATAAATTAATATTAATAGTATGCAGTTCATAGAATATTATAGATCCGAGACACAAGCGAAAGAAGGACGGGACTGAGAGAAAAAAAGCACAATTGCAAATCTGTCTGCTGCTTCAGTGCCACGGACAGCCGGATGGATTTGTCAATACACAGCCTACTGATATTTCAGAGCCATGGTCGGGGCCATAGATTCAAACTAGCATAAACCTCAATCGGATAAAAGATCGATGTGTCAGGCAAGACTAGAATAACATGTTTGATTAAACAACCCCTTTGCCTCTGCGCTCTCTCGCTACTAGGGGATGAAGCGGGAGGATCGCAGGTTAACAAGTGGAATGGCATCCCTCCTTGAATCACATCCTGGTGCAGCTAATACTCACAAAAACACAGTGTGTGTATGAATATGTCACATAAAAAAAAAAAACATATTTGTTGCCCATTTTTAAAGGTTTACAAACAGGAAAAGGAATTCTTCAAGTAAACACAAACTTGGTTTTGGCCTTTTCATGGGAAAAACTTACAATAATGCCACCCGTATCCATTAAAACTGAACTCACAAAGTCGTAATACACTACCTGACATGTCTGCCTCTTCTAGGAACAAGAGTCGGAGTTGTACAGTTCAGTCACACGTTTGAGGCCATTCGTCTCGATGACCCAACCATAAACTCCATGTCTGCCTTCAAAGACGCAGTGAAGAGACTGCAGTGGATTGCTGGGGGCACCTTCACTCCCTCGGCCCTCAAGTACACCTATGATAACCTAATCAGGGACAGCAAGAGATCCCGGGCCAAAATATCTGTGGTGGTAATCACAGATGGCCGCTTCGACCCACACGACGACGAGAATCTGCTTGATTACCTTTGCAATGACAACAATGTGGTGGTGAATGCCATTGGGGTTGGTGACATGTTTAAAGAGAGACAGGATGATAATATCCTGGGGTCGATAGCGTGCCGCAAGAAGGATCGTATCTTTGAGATGAATAGGTACACTGACTTGGTGGCTGACAACTTCATAGAAAAGATGGAGACTGTGCTCTGTCCCGGTAAGCCTGCACCAGTACACACAGCAGGATGACCATACTGGTCCTTCAGTCCATTTGTGTAACCATTTGATTTTCCTTCCAGACCCGGAGATTGTGTGCCCTGATCTCCCCTGTAAGAGTGGTAAGTGTTATTCATGGCTTGATTATTTGTCCGTTGTCATAACAAAGAGTGTAGCTCAGTGTGTGATTTGTTTTCTTTCATTACAGAACCTCACGTAGCTCCATGCGTCCAGCGGCCGGTGGATCTGGTATTTCTAATAGATGGCTCAGAGCGCCTCGGGCCTAACAATTTCCGGCAAGTGCGTGAATTTGTAGAGAAAGTGGCATTCAGACTGGTAATGGCCCGGAGCAAGACTGATCGTATGCGAACCCGCTTGGCACTGGTACAGTTCGGCAAAGAGAACGAGAACGCTGTGGCCTTCCCTCTCACACACGACTCTGCTGTCATCGCTGAAGGAATAGCCGGCTTGACTTATCTGGATACTTCTTCGAGCGTCGGGCCTGGCATCATCTACACCATCGACAACGTACTGGGTAAAGGAAATGCTCGGCAGACGAGACGCTACGCAGAGGTTTCATTCGTTATCATCACAGACGGTGTCACTGACAGCAGGAACCTGGAGGAGGCGGTTAGCGCCATGCGCGGGGCACAGGTCGTCTCCACAGTGATAGCCACGGGAAGTGACGTTGACCAAGAAGTCTTAACGAAGCTGGCCATGGGTGACCAGGACGCCATCTTGAAAGTTAAAGAAGTCTCTGATCTGTCCCAGTCTAGTTTGTTTGACCGTTTCATCCAGTGGGTATGTTAAGAGAGAGACCACGTGGATGTGAATGTCATACTGGTGCTACTGCTGTTGTTCTAGCATTTAAACATGTGATACTGGTTTAATATTATTCTTCTATGCACTGTACATTTTGCAATTGAAATCACAGCACTGTGCTTTATTACGTTCGTAACTGTATTCATAAAAACTGTATTCATCTTCCATATTGTTACACAAAAACATAGTAGCAAGTCGCTCATTCTTCATCCACCATTAAGCTTTACATATTTTAGATAATAAACCTGCAGTCTGTTGGACACCGCAGTGCTGTCTTCTGTAAAGTCACAGAAATCTTAAGATTTAAAGCACTTTAATTACTATGGATTCATAGAAAATACATAATTTTAACAAAGACATTTGTGACAAAACACATTTAAAGCCCTCCACATACAGAACTTGCAAAGGTTTGTGTGAGTTCTACATACAAGAGTTATCTTAGATACAGTACCGGTGTAAAGGTCAGTTAAGTCAAACATTGCATGCAGTTACTCAGTATCACCTGTTACAAGTATCAGCGGTTTCTAAGTGGGAGGCAGAACAATGGACGGCTGAATTGGTTTGGTCAGGCTGGCTGAATGATTGCATTCTTCTCATTTCTCTGGATGTCCACACTGCAGACGCTCCCATTGCATCCCTTCTTACATCATGTCCAGCTGCACAGGAAGAGAAAAAAAAAGATGTAAGACTAGAGTTTATATGAAAGGTCTCAACAGGCTAAGCACATCATCAGACTGAGGCCCATTCTGCAAAATACACAGGAAATGGCTTTAACATGAGTTTAGGGTACATCAGTTAAATATTTAAAAGCTAAAAAGTCACCAACACATACCAAGTCATCAACATCTCCAGTGTCTTCAGCTGACGGCACAGCCGCCTCCTCTTTCTTCTCCTCAACAACCATAAACTGTGGACAACATTGGTTCCAGTCAGTATTAGTACAGACTCAAGATCACAGTGATTTCAGGAGGGGAGTTTTCATTACATCACCTGAATAGCTTCGTTTTTGGATACAGTGCTTCCTTCAACCTCGTCCTTGCTGATGAGAGTTATGGCATCTGTCAATCAAACAGCAAAAAAAGGTTCACAAACACGGACTTGTGATTCAGGCCTCAGCGCTTTATTGAGCGTCAATGAGCTCCCCTCGTTTGTGTGTTATTTGCATATTTTGCTCACAATTATGTGGAAATGTAATCTCCAGTAATACGGCTTAACATACCCTGAACAAGCAAGTCCCAGAAAACCTCCAGCCGTCTGTTTGGGATGCTTCTTTTCAGGGACTGGAGGTAGCTATTGTACAGATCAGCATTCCCCAGCTGAAAAATGAAAGATAAGAAACATCCAAAATCCAATTATCAGTCTGCTTTAAAAGCTCACTTCTGCCTACAGACACAGAAGTACACACTCACACAAGAACTGGCCTTAGTTCAAGTCTTGAGAAATGAAACAGACGCCTCAGGTTGACTCATGATCTTCACGGTAAAGCAAAAAACTATGTGTTCTGATATCTCGAGATTGTTTCAGACTCTTAAAACAGAAACTCCCACATCATCGTTCATTTTCCCAAAAGGAAGATAGTGAATGTTTATTTACCTTAACGGACTGCTCTCTAAAAGCCTGGATACAGGTGATGCTTTTCATGTAGTAGTGTGTGTTCTTGTTGCTAAGCAACTGCTCTATCCTGTGAGTCAGCTGCTGGCAGACTGGGAAGGACAAGGGGGTCACCGCAACCAAACAAAGAGATAAATACAATTACCAAGGCTGAACATGAGTCACAACGGTTTATAATACGTCCAGACAAAATGTTTAGAAGGCCAGAGCGCCGAGAAAAAAAAACTGGACCTCACCCTCTCCCAATGGAAGACTCTTCAACTTAATCAGAGTACGGAAGTCTCGGGCTGGATCCACGCTTCCCACCTGGTGAAGAGTTTAAAAAAAGTACCTTAATGAAAAAGTACTTTATTTAGACTAGCTGATTCTTTATAAAAAGTGGTTATCTATCTAGAGGTATTACGCCATCCAGACTCCCTGATTCTCACCGAAGTAACAGAGCCTTCGGCAATGTCAGCCAGGTTATAATCCTCTTCTTCGTCTCCTTTTGCTTTCTTGGCATCTGGTTCCTCTGCGCTGTAAATGGCAAAGGGGGTCAGTAAGAATACGGAAAATAGTTCATTTCAGTAAAACGTTCACACACACACCACGGATACTCTCAAAACACTAGTGTACGATTTAAAAAAAGAAAATAAATAAATTACATCCCAAAGTCAATTTGAATTTCATTCAACCATCTGCATGAATATTTTGGACAACACAAATGACTTCTCACTACATGACTAACAGCCCTCGCTGTAATGGTCAAAGACTCACCAGCATACTAAAGCAAAACTTACTCTTTGCCAAAAATCTGAGCACTAGTCTTCAGCTTCTTTTTCTTCTCCACTTCTGTGAGAGGAAAGGTCCTCTTTATCTCCTCTAGTGGAGCCTGGCAACGTTCACTAATGACATCAGGGCGCTCAAGAGCGGCCTTCAGCCATGGCTCCATGGGGGGAAGAGGGGTGCCGGGGTTTACAGCCCGATGATGCAGACACTGAAAGAAAGGTTGGATTGAGGAAGAAATCCTGGTTGAATATCAACAGCCACTCGCTGGTGAAGCTCTCATCTAATGTTACCGAGCTGAAGAGGACACAATTCAGAATAAGTAAGTAACAGGAGTGCTGTATCTCTTAAATAGACTGCAGTACCTGGAAGTGCCTCTGGAAGGCAGGGTTGGGAATGTGGTGGACCTTGAAAATGTCCTTTTGTTCTGCATCATCATCCTTCTGTACCAACATCATGGAGTCAATAAGAGAGTCCACCGCAGACAGCTGGGTGTCTACAGGAATCAACCAACACACAAAACACCATTAAAGGCTATTCTTACATCCCTCACTGAAGTCTTCTTAGTGACAATAACTAACTGTAGTGCTGCAGCAGGGCGGGTCATGACTTCATAAAGATGGTGAAAAGGACACTGCTGGGAAGTAGCAGTGTACCAATTCAGGGCCAATAAAATACGTAGTACCAGATCATTTTTGGGGGTCTTTTTGCCTTTTTTTTTGACAGGACAGAGAACAATAGACAGTAAGGAGGGAGAGAGAGCCACGTGTTGGATTCAAACCCACGGCCTTTGCAGCAAGGACTCAGCCTTAACACATGGGTGCCCCAGCTCTACCAGACCAGCTACCAGGACGCCCAGTATTGGAGGAATTTCTGATGACTGGTATCAATTCTGGTTAAATAAGAGCAGTGACAAGTAAGATGCATGTGTGTGTGTGTCTTCATGGAGCCTGGTGAAGTAGTGTTGAGATGGCAACAGCTTTTAACAGTGACATGTTTACACCTGCAGGTCTAAATGCTGTAACTGCTGCTGTGATAATAATCACACCTCTTGCAGAGAATCTGCAGTTAGTTAAACAATTCAATACCTTGAGGTGTTTTGTGTCTAAAGAGACAGTACCTGATGGAGAGAGCTTTTTGTTGTTTTCCAGAGAAGGGAACGTAAACTGTCTGAGGTCTTCCATGAAGGGCAGCTGGACGTACATCAGACACTAATAATGGTGCGATACAGACTGTTAGCTCTGTGATATTGGACGCAGATTCAGTAAATATTCTTGAAACCAGCTTGTTTTAAGAGTCTGCGATCTCACCTCATAGTTCTGTTTTACGCACGGGAAAGCTGCTCCTACTTGAGGGTTGCTGCGCCGGTCATAGGCGTAACGTACAATGGCAACCATTTGGAGTTCATCTAGCGCTCGGATGAGTGCGGACAGCGCAACTCCTGCGTGCTGCTCAGACAGAAGAGTAGAAACAGAGAACGGTCAGTATCAACATGTAGTCTTCCTTAGTGCAGCAGTTCTTTCTGTTCTCACCTCATCATCCTTGGGAGCAAACATCTTGACGACTTGACTCCCCATGAACTGATGGCGACGCACCTGCAGTGGGCGAATAGAGTTTAAACGTTTTAGGTTTACATCATCTGAGATTTGTTTTACTTGAATATTTCACACCAGCATATAAAGTACAATACCAGGTTCTGTTTGGTGAAGCCGAGAACAGCAAAGCACTTCCCATCGTGCTTGTATTTCATCTGGTCTTGATCTACTTTGGAGAACGGAACAATATCGCTTCCATAACGAAAACCTGTTAACAAAAAATACGTTTTTTAAGCAGCAGTAGTAGTGAAGTAGTTAGTAGAACAACAGTCTGATTTCACAACAACTTTCTTACCTTGGATGGTATCGTCCCTTTGCACCTCTGTCTCATTGTCATCATCCAGGCAGTAGACCGTCTCTCTCTTCACGTCGTCTTTCTTGTTGCTCTGAGCGTCAACCGTAACCCACGTTTTCTTCAGTTTCTCCTCTGTCACCTGGAATACACGGTGAGGAGGGTCCAAAATTAACCTTCTGACAAATGTTTTTTTACCGGCCATGAAACTGCATCGTGGTTCTGAGTTTCATATTTTCGATCAGCCACAAAGACACTAACACGTAACACATATGTTTCTAGATATTGTGTAAAAAGCGCCAAATGGTAGTAAGCTGATTGGATTTGATTTGCTGACCTCACGACAGGTACGGTGGACAGTGAGGGTCACATGAGAAACACAGCAATGGTCTTACGTTGTGATTCCACATTATATTCCGGCCATCTGTCCGATGATCCTAATTTATTATCCGTCAAAACCCAAATTTGACTGACAGGTGTGAATTTTGGTCCTTGATGGTGAATAGTATTTGTTGCTGTAAACCTTTGGCTTCACTTTGACTATTATTGGTGAGCTGCATATTTGATTTCTTTCATTGAACAAAGAGTATGTATATATATATACTCAGGCAGAAACACTATTATACAATATAACTTCATTTAAAAATGTACATGCTGGTATATATAGAATATAATAATCAGTCATTTTATTCTTAGTAAACAAATAAAACATGACAAACATCTGACCATAACCTTTTGCATTAACCAATGTGTGGAATTAATTTTTGCCACAAGGTGTCACTAAATGATCAAATGAACAAACAGAAAGGAGCAGCAGTCAGACTTCACAGTAGTCACTTCTGAGTGACTTGATTACATGTGTAACAGCATATTTAGGGCTGCAATTAACCTGTCTATCACTTTCTCAATAGTTTGATTAGTTGTTTGGTCCATAAAATTTCAGAAAACCAGAAAAAAAATCACATTTGAGCAGCTGGAATCAGAGAAGTCGGTCTACCATTATTCAGACCTGAGAAAACCTATAAAAGGCATTTAGTGTTTACTCATCCAGTGGAGTTGTCAGTAAACTTACTGCTTTGTATCCAACAATACGGATGGACAGACAGCTGCCAATGGTCAGCTGACAGGGCCAGGCCATGGGTCTCCTCTCGATACACTTGAACATACATAGCTGCTCAATTGCCTTCCTACGGCAAGAGTAAAGCACATGAAAAAGCCAATTCATACGACATCATCCAGTAAGAACATCAACTACTTTTAAATGTATAGCGAACCCTGAGAGTCCGAGAGAAAAATGGATGTAAAGAAGAAAGAAGTGAGATGTGAGAAGTATCCAGCGTTTTGTATAACCCTTCAAACCTGAAGGTGTAAATTTGATCCAGGCCGTCCTCCTCATCCAGGCTCAGCATGACGTGTTTCACCAGGTCCAGACTTTCCTTCTGTTCCCTGGACAGACCTTCGCCCGTACCTGGGTGACCGGGGCCTCTTCTGTCCGCATCTCCTCCAGCCTCTTCATCGTCCTCCGCAGGGAAAGGCAAACTTAAAATGCATAAGCGAGGAAAGATGCATAGGTATGATTAAAGGCCCTGAAACTACAGTTAATTTAACTTACTTGACTTCTAATAACATCATTATTAGCTAAATAAAATATGTCTTTGATGCTGCACAGTGGTGGTTCTCAGCGTTTTAGCATCCCAGATAGCTCGGTTATAATTTACACAATAATAATTAAATTGCTGCCATTACTTGTAATATTTACTGACACACATAATTGTACTTACTATTATCATTATTCTACAACTGCACTATGCAGATTTGTGTGGTTTCTATAGCTGCAGGTTTGACCCGTTTGCCTTGAGTGTGTATAAAAACAGTATTTGGCACATCATGATGAAACTCCGGCAGTAAAGCAGCCACAACAAGAAGCACAGCTAGAGGAACCAGCGCTATCCGAGATGTGACTGGTTCTAATAAAACATTTGAGCACGTGCGCAGTCAAAAACATTTGGTGAATGTGTTCAAAGCTTACAAAAACTGCAGGGTGATGCCATCTTGTTTCAGGTTTTCAATAATAACGTCCAGGTGATCTTGGTTGGCCTGAGTGCTGAGGTCAGTCAGGAGGGCAACATTGAGGCGATCATACTTCTTCCCCCTGAAAATCCACCAAGCACATCAATCGATCAATCACGCCACTGAAAAACCAATAATCTCTGAAACTGAACTGCACGGACAAAAGTTTGTCACGAATTCATACGAGCTACAAGCAGCTTCTTACTTTGTTCCTGTCTGAAGGACATCCATGCAGACGACAAGAGCATCCATCCCTGATGAACAGAAGTCAAGGAGCAAACAGAGTCTCACACGTCATCTCTACACAAACAGGACAGATGAATAAAGTCAAAGAGTCTGTGTCTCTCTCACTTAATTGTCTGCTTCATTGCACATTAAAAACAGTGAAATTGACAATTAAATCCAATACAATAGACATTTGAGTGGATCTAATCACACAAGTCATTAAGTTATAAAGCCGTTTGTTATGAAATTATTAAACCATTAAATTAATCAACCTAAAACAGATTTTTAAAAATGTGTTCACAAACAAGAAGAAGTTACCTTTCCTCTTAGAAATTAATGTGAAAGGCGAGTGCTGGGATTAATGCAGCATAGCCTGGGGTGGGTGAATGACACTGACAAAATCCTGTATCACAGTATATATGTTATATATGAGTAACTGAGAGCAAAGCTGAAGAAGCTACAGCCAAAACACACTGTTAACTCCGAATAAAATCACAGTAAAGTCATTCCAGTGTGTGGTGGTTAATGTAATTTATATCTATCTCTACATTTATTTATATTTTTTTTTTTCTGTGAAAAGAAATTTAAGAAAATGTTAATGGATACAATAACTAAACAGGAAAATTTGCTTTGCTTTATTCAGAAGATGAAACGCAAGAGAAAATGAGGTACTCGTAAAGGTAAAACGAGGTAATACACTATATATTGATCAATCAAGAGGATACAATCAGCCTGCTGACTCTGTGGATGGATCTGATTCTCTATTTCCTCCAGAAGCTCGAAATCAGGTATCATAAGGTGACGATGCACCGTGATGTTCTGGTACTGGCCATCCCGGTCCAGGGGGTTCTTGGTGGCGTCTGTGCCAAACAGAACTAACGCCAGCTCGTCCTTGTTCTCTGCAAAAACCTGTCACAAGACAAAAGGCCTCGTCAGAGTAGATCCTCCAGGTGGACACTGTTTGTTTTTTTGTTAATGTGTAGAAGTAAACGTGTAGAAGAAGTTCACCTGGCGCTGGACAAACTTCTGGATGACTTTTTTTGCAAGTTCAAAGGGAGGCTCTTCGCCCGAGGCAGAGTTGGACATGGATAATCCAACATCCATGCACAGGACCAGCGCTGACTACAGAGAACAAAACATTTCAGGATCTAATAAAAACATTTGTTCTGGTCAACACATTAGAGATGCTTTGAGCACAGACACAGATGAGCAAGCCTTTAAAAATACCAAAGATATTTATTATTATTATTATTATTATATTATATTATTATTTATATTATTATGTATTATTTATATTATTATGTATGTTTTTCTGCGTCTAGTCCAGATTTTTCTCATTGATACTTTCATAATTTTCCATATATTCCCCGTTTCCCGTCGATTTTTACCTCATTCATTCCTTATGGAGAACTCCCAGTTTTTATTTATTTATTTATTTATTATATTTTAACTACTCATTCACAGTCTCCACATAGAAACACGCTGAACATTTCTTGGATAAAAGTAATACTTTTATTTGTTTTCACGCTGTTAACGTTAATAACCTTTGTATTCGTTCAATAGGGGGCGGGGCGGAATGTCAGTTAGCGTCAACGGTCCCAACGCGTCTCAACATGTCACCAGAGAATGCTCTGATGTCACTAACGTTTACCGTCTGAAGCTGAAAGAAAACGGTTGGTTTCTAACGTTTAAAAACTGCTCATTTAAAGCAACTTAACATTATCTAATAACGCTGCACACCGGAGTAATTATTTTATTTAATTTTTATTTAAATGCAACACAAAGTAACTCACTTTAGCTCCTGCCATCTTCTTTTTTCCCTCTCCCGACAACTGGGTGTCGCTCTGTTATGAGTCCGGAGAGGAACTGTGGACAACAGGAAGTAACAAATGTTCCGCGGTTCTCTTTGCTCACCTTTTTAACTTACAATAAACCTGTTTAACAAAACATGCTGGACTTGTTTCCAGCTATGATAATATCAGCTGTGGTGTTATTGAACTTAAGACGAGTCAGTGTTATTTAATGCAATAAGCACATGTAGGTCAAACGCCCTCCAGCGTTTCATAGCCCCTGTACTGTGTGTGGTCTATTTGGGTCAAATAAAATCATAAATAAATAAAAACACAATGAACAAAATGAATAAATTAGTAATTAGGAGCAATAAAACTGACGAATTAATGTATAAATAAATATTTGGTATAAATACAAAATACTGAAAGTCATCCCCGAACACTAAAACTAAAATGTAAAATCCTTGATTTGATATTTCCCGTTTGCATTTAATCATTTTAATTGTGTAAGTTTAACTGTATACTTTTTATTTCACTACATAAAGGTGTGTATGCTCTCTACACTGTGAGGAATTAAAATATTTTATGAAAATACACCACAAACACCTCAAATGTCTTGAAGAATTACTACACCAATGACCTTACTGTCCCCAATCAAAGAGTTGTCCTGGCTCATTAGTGTGGTTTTCAATCACATACTGTGTTTGTTTTAACATTAGTTTAATTAAATCAGATAAACTAAGCCAGTACAAGTTGCAGATACCTCCTAGTCTATGAAACACTCTCCCATAGGCATTAATTAGATTTACATCATGCATGCATTGTCATGTTGTGAGTTTTTTGTTCTATTGTACTGTATAAGGCATTGGAGCATATGGATTTGGTCAGTAAGAACCCCAATGTAACACCAGGGTGCCAATAATCAGATCTCAAAGCATCCAGAGAGCCATCTGTGTGCACCATGCAGGGAAATGTGCTGACTTGTTTTTCTGAGAGACATTATAAACTAGACAGAAAACATTGATCTGCTGTGCATTGAAACGAGCATATTTAAAATTAGCACATATACAATGACATACAGTAACACTTTGTTTAATTTGTGTAATTCTTTACTTTGCATTCTGTGGTTTCACAACATGTAATATGGCATACAGACTCAATCCATAAACACATCTTTACCTGTGTGAAGTTAAAATTAAATTACTTTACCCGGCCAGGTCTAATCATAAACATTTGAATCACCAAATATTTAAACCATCCAATCTACTTAAACCAACACCTTCCACTATGTATTTCAATCAGTTACTGATGGCTGTTTGCAATACATTTACTTCAAAGAGTATAAAACACCTAGCTACAATAATGTCAGGAAGTGTACAAGACTTAAATATTTAAAATAAATTAAATCAGCATTAGAAATATGACTGTTTGGAAATGTAACAGGAATTCTTCGGTGGAAAGTTACAGAGAACTTCATTTTACTCGTGTATGGACCACAACTGTGAAGACAACACAAGTAGTTTAAGATCACAAACATCTGTGTTGATGGCGCCTTAAACATACAAAAACATGACAATGAAAAAACATAAATTCACCAAAGAAATGTCAGATTTGTCAGCTTGTCCTGACTATGGCTTCAAATTGTGGCTGGATTAACACATGAATAAGCAACACTGTCACACTGGGTGACACATTCCCTCATTATCATGATCACACACTGTAGTTTATCCTGAGTCAGTCCCACATCGTCACCATCCTGCTGCTGAAAATACCCACTAGAGCATCAAATGTGTATTAAACACTTAAAATAGTCCACACAAATGTACTATTTGCTTCTGTATTACTTAAAATGTGCTTAAAACTACAGTTCCCAGCTGTTTTAGGACAGTAATGCATTGTTATATTTAAGGTCCATTATTAAAAATGTATATCTTCAGTAGGAACCAATGGGATTGAGGGCCACAGACAGGAAAGATGAGCCACTACCACATTAGTGATTTGTTGACAATAAGAAGAATATAAAGTCACGCCAGCCTTTAAAAACTAGATGCTGACACAGAACTCCTTAACAAGATATCACCCATCTTAATGTGATCAATGGTGCATATTCCCAATCAACAGCCTCTTTTTTTCCAGTTGGTAATCCAGCCTTGCTTCAAATACAACTTCACTGAGTGATTATGATGATGTCACATACAAGACAGCATTGCCTGTGAAATGAATGCTGTTTCTGATGTCAGTGCGCAGCACAGTGATCACAAACATTTTAAGTACAGATATTTACAGGTGAAGTGAAACTTTCAGGCCTCCAACACAGTCAGAGTCCACAGTCAGCTTATCTAAACTTTACTACAGGAGGCATCAAGGCCTACGTGTATCAAAAGGTCCTTGAGGAGGATTCAGTGATCTGAGAATAATTAAAAGTTAAAAAAAATGACCCAACATGCTCAGAGGAATGATTAATAGAGATCTGGATCCAATAATGCTTTACAAAATTTAAGGAGTATAGCACAATTCAGGCAGTGTTTGATAAGTTATGATTTGCAGAAGAGTAGTGAAGTGAAATAGCTTTCATATACTTTCCTGTGACCAATTTGAACTTCCTGGTCACATAACTTGACTTCAGCCTGCATCGACACGTGCCCCAGACCTCAGCATCCCTCCACTTCACACTGATGACGTCTGAGCGAGTTCACTTGGGGCTTTGCTCTGCAGAGTGCCACAAACTGTATCAGAGTCGAGCAGCTCTACTATGCTATAGGGGGAACAGTCCTCCAGTCCCAGCTTCCCACAGGCCCAGCCGCAGAAGCCTTTCTCCAGGTCTCTCACAACCTGCCACCACTCACTGAAGGCCCAGGACACCTGCACCACAGCGGAGTACAGAGCCAAAGACAGCGCCATGGGCATGATGAGCATGGGGTAGAAGATGATGAGGAAGGGGCATATCGTAATCTTGTGCCAGAACGTCCGCTCCTCATTGTACACCAGGAAGACGTTGTACCAGGTGAGAGTGCCGTAGTAGAAGGAGGTGATGAAGGAGAGGAGGAAAACCACAGGGGCACAGGAGACGCTCCACAGGACAACGTGGGGTCCCTGGCACACACCCAAGCTGCAGTTGCATTTGGCGCCCTCCCCTGCTTCACACTCTGCATCCAGACGTTCCCTTGACTTAGCCAGATCCCTGAGTTCCTTCTCTGTCAAAGTGAGGTGAATGTCAACCACCTGACCCTTCTTCTTCCCACGGGTGATGGTGCCTGTCAGAGTCACGTAGCGGCTGTCTGGAGGAAGGCTCCAGCCGCTTCCTGTTCAGAGATAATACAACAGAAGACAGATACTTATCTGAAAAACAACAACAAATAAGGTTCCCTTCCCTATCGTCTTGTTTGGGTGAGAGGAGGTACCTGGAGAAGTGGGTATACTCTACACTAATGTTTGCATATTTATCTCCTCCAAGGAGCCAGTAGTAATTGTTAATTGTCATTTAACATGTGCTGCTTGACATCAGGGACAAAGGATCATTATGAAATCAACAATAGCAACAGAAGAGGTGCAGATTTTGCATTCAATACTGGCTCAATACAGACGCATGAGACAACTACATAAATATGCATTTTGAGAGAAGTACTCCTTATTCCTAAAATTGGAGTATGTCATGCCTTTGCCATCCTAGAGAAACACATGTAACTCATAGAACACTATTAAAGGATGCACATACGAGGTGGTTTAGAAGTGGGTGTACCAAATGCAGAAAAATACGTGGGTAGCCTGCATTACACCACTGGAAGAACTGAATTACAGGAACTTATGAGACCGAACAGCTCAAAAAGATTTGACTTTAAATCACTATTTCATTATCTACAATCCTAATGAATCTACCTGTGAGTAGTCAGTCTGCATTGTATAATCTGCATTACATATGCTTGTGCCTTCATGATTTTAACAGACTCTGACACCCGTCTCACCTTCGCCTGTAGGTGTGCAGAGGAATTTAGCTCCCTCCTCTGCGCTCCTCTCCGCTCCCTCCTCACCGCCTTGGTCCTCTCCAGGTGCCCTCTCTACATCAGACCGGTAGACAATAATGGACTCTGGACGCGGGTCTTTCTTCTTCCTCCTCTTCCTCCTTATGGAGGGCCCCACTTCTCCATCGTCCACATGGTTCCCTGATATGTCTGATCTTAAGGAGATCATCTGGGGGCTGCCCTCTCCTTCAGTCTGGGTCTCCTCTACCTGAGCCATGCTCTCACCGGATCCAGTAAAACCCTTTGACTGTGTAGACTCCTCTTTGATGGTCTGTATATAGAGACTAATGGGAAAGTCCAGAACTAGGTCCACCCATTGTGTTTTATTTTATCTGAGGGCGATGAATGCAAAGTGGTAAAAGCAAACAGAGAGAGAGAGAGAGACATTAAAAAGCATGTTTGTTTTTTTACAGTCACAATAATGTAATCCTCTATTTACAGCGATCCTGGCCTAGATTCTGCACACTCGCCTTTTTCTGTGATGATGACTGATAAAAAATCTATCAAATGTCACATTTATCATTGGTCTAATGACATTGGACATCTGAACAGACACAGACACAAATCGCTCTAGATAGATGACAAACAAAGCGTGATAGATTTGTACCAAAAAAAAAAGGGGAGGAGGGGGGGCTGTCTCTCTCTTTTGCCTGACAGCGCAGCGGTACCCTCAGTGGATAATCCCATCCCCTTTACAGACAGACAAACTACTAAACCCAGAGATAAATTGTAGTGGATTTTCTTAAATAATGCATAATTTTGAATAAAAGAGGGGGTCGACAATGCAACCCATTCTTCACACAGCTGATCCCCTCCCATTTAAATCCCACCCATGTCCGCTCTTTTGTCTGCAGCCGGCGAACAACATGTACTCTGACTGAGAGCTGCAGTTGTAATTAAAACCTTACCTTTCAAATAGGTCGGACGAGCAGCGGGGCAGATAACCTGTACCGAGAGAGGATGAATCACTTCATTTGGCTGAGCCCACACATCACAGCGCTGGGGTTTTTTTTTTACCGATACAGATGCGCTACGCAAAATGATTTCCAGAATAGCACTAAACCCGCCCCTCTAACCTCTGTCACACCAATCCTGAGCCATCCGTGATCCTGACTGCAGTCATGTGAACAGGAAAAAATGTTCCACCAAAGTCTATTAAAAGCACGTCTGGGAATGAATAAAATATGTATAACTACAAATAAAATATATACATCAAAATCAACAATAAAAACCACATATGTTTACATTATATCAATATTAATGTTTAATATCTAGCCTATGTGTATACATGTATATCTGTTCAGTCATATTATATATTATATACATAATATTATTGATATTATCATTATATACTGTTATTAACAATAACACTACCACCATCTTGCAACTACAACTCTTTGCACCTTACCTACCTATTTATCTTTTTTATCTTTTCTATCTAAG
>NW_023340095.1:11698219-11709618 GCF_004916995.1 Morone saxatilis | reverse complement strand
TATATGTCTTATATGTGTATTTTTATTAAATGTTATTAGTAATTATTATTATAAGTAGTAGTATAGAACATTCCCATTTAATTTCCACTGAACTTCTCTATTTAAAATAACAGGTATTAAATAAAAGCTAATAATAAATAAAAATAAAACATTTTCGTTATTTTACGTCGAAAGGACGAAAGTGTGTCTCCTTGACAACGGCAGGAGCTGCTAATGAGGCTAGCGTTAAAATGGGCGACCAGATCTCATTTAATAATATTGACAGCCTCCTCTTTCAGCTTGGTGAGCTCGGTTATTGGGTTTATTGTAGGTTGTTTGTTGTAGTTTAGCTACACTTGGATGTTTTTTGTGTTTATGTTGGTTTATTATGTAAAGTTTTAGCTGATCTTGGCGTTAGCTGCTTGGCTAACGGATGTTAAGTGATGCTAACAAGTTAGTTTTGGTGTTAAGTTTATTTACTACTACTAATAACTACTAGTAATAATAAAAATATAGGTAACAATTCTTTTCAAATAAAATAAGCGCCCTTTGTATTTTATAGCTCTCCAAACTCGAGAGCTTTCCCAAAGGAAGAATGAGATCAACCAACAAATTAAAGGTAAGTCCAACAATTAATCCTAATAATCTAACCTTAATAGTTATTTAAAATCGGAAAGACTTAGAATAAAACAATAAAATAATAGAATAAAGAAGAATAAAACAGTTTGCCGTAGATTTTGTGTCATGAAATGGTGTTTTTTTGTCCACAGGTCTGAGAGCTGACACTGCTGAGAGGAGGTCTTACATCGAAACAAAACACAGAAATACAAAGAAACTTGAGGAAGAAATTAGGATGAAGCAGAACACGGTGATACACAATAAAGCAAATGCTAAAAGGTATGAGGACTGGGTAACACACGGGCCAAACCAACGATGGATCAGTGTGATACATAATCAGATTGTATCTTCACGTATCAGTGCAGTGTAGTCTGGATATTATGTGGTCTGTGTGACTTTAGGATGAAGGCGACTAACAGCCTGCTTCTTCAGTATGAGCAGACGCTGAAAGAGGAACTGGAGAGCAGAAAAGCCAGCTACAACCATGACATGTGGGTTCAGTTAGCTGTTGTGTTTCATACATGTTTCGTGGGCCATCGGAAACATAAAGTTTTAATTGTTCTTCGTCTGTTACAAGGGAAGTCTACGAGGAGAGAATTGCAAGCTACCGCAAGATATTCAATTCTCATAAAGAGTATTATTGTCAAAATCCTCTCGCTCAAAAGCTTCTGGCGCTGCAGGCTGAAAAAGAGGAGATTGAGTGTAGGATCAAGGCTTGTGATGATCAAATAACAATGAAGCAGAAGGAGGTGGAGCATCTCACTGGTAATACACTTTTTATAAACTCACTTGTTCAGGTAAATCTGAATTATTTACAGCTCTATATACAGTTAATTCAGTTTCTGTCTCACCAGGTCCAGCAGTCAATTCCTCCTCCACTGAGAAACTACCAGACAGGTATCTTTCACTGAATCTTACAGATAACAAAGAATAATAACTTCGTGTTTTTCTCTGATTGAGTCCACTTGTCTTCCTAGTTTTTTTGACCAGCAGCTTCTAACAGAACCGGAGAAACAACCAGATCCTCCGACAGAGGAGGACATGGATTCCTCCATTGACATCTCCTCTCTTCATCTCAACCAGACAAAGGTAGTAGGATACACTCATCAGTGCTACTGGCATTGTAAAACACAATTCTAGCAATAATGAAACGCAGAAGCTGTTCGGTCCTATTCATTAACCACCACAGGTCTTGCAGGATGGTCATAATACTTCTGTCGAGGCAAATACTGAAGAGATTAGTGAGGAAAACAATGTCCAGGATACTAAAGCCTGCAGTCCTTTCCCAGAAGAAGCAAGCGATGGGTTGTGGTCCTGTCAACCGTTGGATGGTAAGAAGAAGAAAGTCCGATGTGTTTCAGTGAATGTGAACACTTTACACAGCACGTGGCACGGTTTTTAAGGTTTGGATGTTTCTGTTACATCAATTTTTATGTCTTCAGAACAAACACAGCCAGATGTGATGCACACTGAGGAGCTGGACCAGGAAACTGGACCAGAGGACCAGGTCTCATGTTTGTCTACTATACCTAGACTGACCTTAAAATGAACACTTAAAATTCCAGTTTACCAAAAGCCTTACACCTGCTTGTATATTGTCTGGTGTACTGTATCTTTCAGGTGCTGGCTGTGAGATCTCCACCACTGACACTAATGTATTCACCCCTAAACAGTGGAGTCAGTCTGTTTTTAAGTCTGAAAAACTAAACCTAGTTAAACCATGGGGTTTGAAATACCAGGACATTTACCAGACTTGGATGGTCCAATGAAAAATACGCTTTAGTTGGATTCTGGGAAATGTAGGATAGAGTGTTTTTGGAGTTGGACCCATACTAGGGACAGAAAGTCCGGATGTTTTTGCCTCTTTTTTTAAAAATTTGTCTTTCACAAGTTTTCCAACTTTATGGAACTGAAATATGAATTCACTGGAGTACTCTTTTATGTCTCTCACAGTATGAACGTATTATATCTGTAAAAGCAGCATCTCTTACTAGAATTAATATCAGGTTACTGATTAGAACAGTTTTAATTGGACAGGCAATACAAATGCTTCACTGCAAGGTCGTTCGAATGTTTATTATATTATAGTTTCTACATTTTCTCTGAGAAGAGATATTGCAGGGTTTTTTCATATGAATCATATTATTAATAATGACACAGTGCCCTTATGGTCCACATTGGATGCAGTGTCATAGGATCCACTCTTGAAAATGCTCTCACACTCAAGGTGTTTTCTGTATAGGACCAGCAGTCTGTTGTCTCAGACATTGAGGAGACAGTGGAGGAAAGAATAACTATAGAAGAAGAGCAGCCACCAAGCAAAGAGGACAACGAGGAACTTGCTGCTTTTCCTCAGTCATCATCTCAAGAGATTAATCCTGAGTCCTCCCCAGCAACAGTGAAAGCTGTGCCTGCAACATTCCCATTTAAGTAAGGCCTTGTCTGAGTTGTCTAACACTTGGACTCACTGTCACTGACAGCTTCTGAGAACTATGTTTTGATGTTGCCGTTTCAGCCTCAGCCCTGGCAGCTCCCCACATCAAGGGACCTCTGATACCAAATCTCCAGCTTTCCTATTCTCTCTGAACGCCGATCCTAGCACCCCAGGCTTCTCTGGATTTGGATTTGACGTGGGCTCGTCACAGGACGAGGCAAGGAGTGACCAAAAGAAATAAGTGTTTTGACAGAAAAAATGGTTTCTTAGTTATGGAATTAAAAGTTTTTTTTTTACAGGACTCATCTTTCGCTTTCAGTGGCTCTTTTTTCAGCGAGAAGGTACTATATTTCTTACTACACCTATATTTTAGACAGTATAACTAGTATAAAAATACCAAACTATATTCATCTCTTTTCAGAAAAACACAGAATCCAAGTCTTCAACCTGTAAGTATCACATCAGATCTCTTTACATTTGTGTGTGTGTCACCTGCTTTGAACTACAGGCTTGTTTATGATTTTGCAGCCGAGTTCCTGTTTGGCCAACCAGAGCAAAGTGAAGACTTTGAGTTCGCCTTCAACGCCAAGAGCCCTCCTACAACTAACAAAGATAATGCCAGGGATGATTTTCCATTTTCATTCAACTTTTAAGGAATCAGAAAAAGATCTGAAATGCTGAATAATAATAGACCAGTTTGTGTTTTACCTATTTTCTTCTGTAATTTTCTCATAAAGTGGGTTCATGATAAATATCTTAGGAACGGGGTCATAGTTGAACACCGTTATAAAACTTCAGCAGTTAAAAAGCTAGAAGAAGTTTGTCATGTAGGACTTTTTTAATACATTTGTCAGTTTATTCTGTTAAACGGTATTTATTTATCTTATTTCAATAGCTATTCACGCTACAATTAACATATGTATAACATTTTATTGTAGATATAACAGTATGAAAATAATACACAGCATACGTTCATAATTCTCTGTTGTAAGAACAGTAGCTGTAAACTTTATTACACAGTGTTGTTGTGTTATAAACTGCACTAATGTTTTGTGATTCCTTGAGTTTGCATTAATTAATAACAGATGCAGTGTTTCAGTCCTACACAGTGTTTAAATAAAAGGAAACTACCATCTCACTGGTCCCATGAGTCACATTCTGACATTAAGCGAGTTAAACATGAACCAGAAGTCAAATCAACCACTGGAGCATTCAAACTTACATTTTTGTGCAAATTATAGGAGCTCCAAAATGTAGTGGCTCTTATTTTTAGCTAACGAAGCATGTTACAACATGGATATACACACCTCTTTTACTTAATGCTGCTGATCAGATTATTTCTGGCTCAGTATTTGTCTTAGAGCATTTCACCTGTATGTGATTTTGGAAGCAAACTTTTCATAATCACACCGCATAAAATCTGTTTTATATAACATTCAGTAGTAAATTCAAATGTTTCGCCTCATGGGGAATCTGGTTGTCTTTTTATGAGTGATTTGACTATACAAAGGTTGGCACAAGGAATACACAAGGATCTGTATTGAATGCCCCGTTCATAAAAAATAAATGAATACTTGAAGTACATTTTCACATTCTTTAACATACTATAGCAACTATGACGCTTACAACTGACTGAGATCATCATTGGCTTTAAAAAGACTTCAGTCCTGTAAACACACATAGCAGCAGATTGAAAATCATTCTTAAAGTATTAAAGTATAGTCTGTAGAAACAAAGGAGGGGCAGATAAGGGTTAAAAAGTGCAGAGAATATACTGTAGTTTCAGAGAGCCTAGAACCCAGAGTCGATGCTGATGGAGCGTCGCGTCACATGTTCAATCTCTCCTGGGACGTATTCACAGAAGCTGGTTTGGTACTTGGCCAACATTTTTAACATCGGCCGAAGTTTAAACCACCACTGGACCTTCGGCATCCGGTGCCTGAAAAACAAAGACGTCATTCACGTGTTATTGAGACGTTAATGTTAATAATAATGAACACTTGGGATGAAAACTACATTTTCTTACTCAAAATCGGTCTCAGCCTTCAGGTCAGTGACTGGGCTGAAAGCGATGACCTTCCTGTTGAGGCCGAGCACACAGGCTGTTTCTGGGGAGTTGGCGAACACGCGATCTGGTGGGGAAAAAAAAGTGGTGTAATCGTAACATCACTCTGGTTTGACTTTGGATTTCTGAGCAGTTTATTTACGTTCACTGTGGCTTTTCACAGTAAGTCTACCTTGTCGGAAGTTTTCAGTCAGTCGCTCTGAAATCCACTGGACAGCACGCACGCCCAACTTGGTGCCAAAGTTTCTATCAAAGGGAGAAGGTGCCCCTCCCTAAAGCACAAACACATAAGCTGAGTATATAATGCAAGACTGTCTCTTCACTGTAGATAAGCGGTGTTTTACTGAGTCGATGGATCTTGTATGGTGGCTCTGTACCTGCTGAAGGTGTCCCAACACATTGACTCTGCAGTCAAAGATGCCCTTCCCCTCTGATGAATACAGCTTGTGGATGAAATCTGTAGTGTAGTTTTCATGGCACTTTTCATTCCTGTTATGACAGAGAAAACAACCAACAAGGGAATATGTGTAGTACGTCCTTTAAATTTTTTGCTGACATCAAATAGTTAAGATTTTTTGTATTTTATTGTAGCAAAGTCGGTCCGTTCACCAAAAGTCCTACTGACTTTGACATCCAACCCAAATATGTAGCTTCATAATCTGGTCAAAATTCCCAGTTTGTCCAATTGTTTGATCTATGACTGCAAACTAAAAACAATCCCATCATACTCAGCGGTGTCTAGTATTTGTTAGCAGTGAACCTGTACCACTGTACTGTGATATTGATACGTACCTCAATACAAGCCCCCGCTGGATGTCCTTCTTCATCTTCTCAGTTAGATGGTCCACATTGGTCTGTCAAAAGGCCAGATTATTAAAGAAACACAAAGCTGTAAACATCATAGACAAAAGAAAAGAAGCACCAGAGGTTTGTTTTTTGGTCGTACCTTGAGGTCGTGGATGTTGAAAGGGTCTTCAAAGATGTATGCTGCGTCAGCACCGACGGCTATTCCAGTGGAGGTTGCCAGATAGCCACAGAATCCACCCATAGTCTCCACCACAAACACTCGTCTTTTGGTCCCAGTGGCAGACTGCTTGATCTTGTCGCAGCCCTGGAGAGTAAAAAATCGAAATGGCAGCGTGAAAGGGGACAGTGGTAATTGAAGAAGGGTGGGTAAAGATCAAAAGTCTGCGTCTGGAAGTGGAGAGAGTCAACTTTAACTCCGAATTAACCCTCAACAGTACTGTATACAGATAAACCACTGCTGGTGTGTTGTTCATGTGTTTTTTCCAGGTGAGGTGCTTAATATAAAAACTAAATCCCTGAATACTCGCTGTCAGTCCTGTTCTAAATATGCAGAGTTCAAAGTCTATCTTAGGCTCGGTTCAGTCCGTATTCATGTTAATCCTGAAACATCAAAGTGACACTGTTAATTTGCCATCTGCTCAGCGTTACCTCCATGGCAGCATTGACAGCGGTGTCTGCTCCCAGGCTGAAGTCAGTTCCAGGGACGTTGTTGCTGATGGTAGCAGGGATTACACACATGGGGATGCAGAGCTCATCATAGCGACTCCGGGCTTCAAACAGCTGCAGCACACCTTCGTACCCCTTTGAAAGTCACCAAGAGGAAGATTGAAGACCTCTTTGATGTAACATTGACACTGTAAATTAATATACAAGCAAGTCAGCTCTGGATCTTTGAAGGGTTGTGTCTTGAACTCTACCTCAAACCCTCCAATGACAAGCAGAGCTGAGATGTTGAGTTTGGCGATGGTTTCCACAATCTTCTCCATGTGCTTGTTTGGAAGCGTTCTGAGGACATGAAACAGAAATTAAAAGTCAATTAAAGAGGCACTCTGAGAAATTACTCATCACCCTCTGTACCATCTGTATTACAAACTGGGGCCCTTGAATTAGAAATATGTGGGTGGGAAGGTCTAAGAAAAGAAGAAATTGAGTTGCATTGTGGGAACTGTAAGATGCAGTTTGGGTCGTGTTGATAAAATCCTGTAAAATCACAGTATAGATAATTAGGTATATAACAACATAATTTGTGATATATGATATAATATAATACATTTTATGAAAGATCAATTGAGAAAATATTATAATGGATGTTATAATTGGACAGAAATGTCTGTTTTCTCTAATCTAGCAAACTAAATAGCTGGCACATTATCACATTGACCCAGAAATGATAACTGCATATAGATTTTCTACATTTCCTTCGATGGCTAATACACTCTGGGATATGACGGGGATCCTTAACACAATGTAAATGCTGTCTCATAGTACATGTTGTCATATTGTCTAATAGTAGCTACGTTTATCTGTCTGTTGGAGTACTCTTATGATTACTGTTCATATCATAGAAATCAAAGTGTCCTGTTGCTCACCGTTTTGTCCCCAGCAGTGAGCCCCCTTGGCCCGTCCACCCCGCACACTGTTGCCATTCCATCTAAAAACCTGCAGACAGACAGGTGTTCAGCTTTGAACGGTTTCCTCCTCAAGTCTCACACGGGTTGTTAAAACTCCCAGGTGGTAAACATGTAGAGGTAGAAGCCCTCACGCTCCTGTGGCAATCTTCAAAATGCCATCGTGGACAGCGTGACTTTGTGTCAATGTGCGAGCGCTAACCTCACTGCAGACCTCGCCGCTTGCGTTCAATTTTTTTCCCCCCCCCTTGCAGCCGGAGGCCCCGTTCGGATAGCCATAAGGAAAATTGCTCTGGAGGGAACAGAGTGAGATATTTATAAGCTCAATCAGATTTAACTTTTGTAACAGTTTTTACATGGTGTTAGGGCTAAAACGGTGATGTGTGTGTCGTGTGTGTGTGTGGGTGTGTTCACCTTAGACTGGGCAGGTTTCTGGTGTCAAGAGCTTGTAGATTGTCCATTTTCTCAACTCCTGCAAGGAAAATCTTTTATTTTAGCTTCTTTTTTTATATTTGCACAGAAAAAAACAAGAAATTAAATCATGTTGCCTGATTAAAATACAATGAATGGATGATACCTTTACAAGAGACCTACAAACTTTGTTGCACACATTAAGGCAATTTTGAATTTATATTTGAATATTTATCATACATGAAAAAAAAATGCTCTCACCCTCCACGCAGTTTAATAGCCTCATCAAACCTTTCTCAGTTCATGGCCGTCTGCACCAGGCTTAGTTCCATGATGTACAGGTCGAAAAATAATTATAGCAACCTCCCACTGTTTGTGAGGAATGTCAATTTAAAATAAATATACATCTCGAGAGGACTCACCATCTCCACACCACTCCATCAGAGGCAGGGGAACAGGTGGTTACCTGACAGGCCGATGTGACAGGCTGAGTGGCGGGAGAGGCTCCATCAGGGCGATCACGCTCACACCAACTTTTGCTGCTCTGAAAAACAAGGGAGGCATACATGTGCATTTCAATACATACATGTTGGAGAGAATCTCCTTCTACTGAAAGGATGTTGTTTTTTTATCTAGACGACCAGTGAGCTGTGTAAATATTTACAGTCAAACTAACTACATGTTTACAAGCTTTTAGGACGCCCTAAATCCAGAGATCTGGAGAGAAAGAGTGAGAGAGAAGGTCAAAACAGAGAGAGAAAGGTAAAACATTACTCCCACCCACTTGTTTTGAATATTAATATCATACTATATATTCCATGACGTATAAGCGTAATAATTTAACTTGTATAGTGATGAATTTTCTCCATTTTTCCAAAGACAATGTATCTTTGTATTCTGTGTGATGGCCGATTCACTAGTTTAAAATCTACTGCACAATAAATGGTGTAGATTGATACCAGCAGTGTTGACCAGATTATTTATATAAAAAAATATAATAAAACCAAGGGCCAATCGAAACAAGTTATTCCCTGGCCATGGTAAGCAATTAAGTGGTGTAATAGACAATCTACGGCCTCAAACATGTTGTTCACTGTTATATTGTTTTTTTTTTTTTTTTTTTTTGCTGCATTTTTCAGTAGTGTCATCTCACCGTATCCTGTTCAAACGCTGAGGGAGTGCCTCGCTCGCTGAACTAGGCGAGTACTGTCACTCTGTATCGTACCCGCCTCTTTACCACAGCTTCAAATAAACAACTGAAGCACTTTCAGTGTATTCTGGCTTTGTATTTGGCAGACAAACACAACAGAGAGGACTATGAGGAAAAGTCTTTAACAAACATGTGAGAGGAAACTCTTCTAATGCATATTTCATATATATATAGGCTTTTCTTACATATGGTTGAACAACCTAACTAGCTTATTTCTTATGTCCTACATTGACACACATGTTTGTGCGTCGAACTTAGCGTCTTTTGATAATATCTTGAGGATGAGCGGGGCAATTAATCTCAAGTCCGGTCTCTATATGTCGGAACTAGGTATCCTTGCCTGACACAACGATGGCTAGTATTAAGATAATTTAATTGAACTGGATGGGACCCTTATCGGCTCTGGGGGTAAACAGATACATTTGCAGTAAGTCAGTACGCGTGTCTTGCATGTATTTTAGGAGAGCAATTCAGCCTCCTCTATTTCGAAATACTTGGTAGAGCTAGGCAATTGGAGGTAGAGTCTTATATCTATGCCTTACTCCATTAACGAATTCACTCCAGTTGTATTGGGAATATATATAGGACTCTTGATTGTATATTATTTTACAGTGGTGTTTTAATGACTACACTATATTTTTACTATCTTTTGATTGTCACCTATCTCTTGAACGCCACAGTTTAGAGCAGCTATAATCGTTGTTACGGATTCCACCCAGCTAAATCTCTCCCCTGAGTAGAATCCTCGTCATGGATACCTTGTTCATATGAAGAGCCGAGATTACTGTGCCCATCGCCGCCATGCATGAAGTCACACGTACCGTTGCAATATCTGGACTAAAATAGGCACAATGATATTATATTGTTGGTTTGCGCTCTCGCATTGGTGGCTTGTGAGCTATATATGAAGGTCTATGTTAGAAATTGGGACAGATTGTGTTTTGACTTGAATCACCCGCAGTTGTGTAACCACGCCCCATGACCTCCAGAACAAAAGGGCGGTGGCGAAGTGTGAGGACAACGTGATCAACAGTAGACCATTTATATAGGTGAACAAGTTGTTTAAGCATTAACATTTTGCTAAGAGCAACTGTGGTCAAGAGTGAGCACACAGAGTAGATGCATTTATGTAGTGAGCGGTGTTGCAATGCTGATAGACTTTACAGGAGAAATTCAGTATGGACTCAGAATCATACAGATATTCCGTCGCCAGAGATGATCATGGAGATAGTGAGGTTCTGCCGCTACGGGGCTGGTAATACTATAAGAAATAAAAAAACCGTTTTAGGTATTATTGATGGAATAGTGTTGTGATATTGACCAGGTGATGTAATAACAAATACACCGAGTTAGTCAACGGATCAATATAATTAAATACAACTCGACCAGAAGTCTTAGATTTGCCAGATATTCTGTTTATAATGATAACTTGTAGTCCAATAGGGTTCTGATCTTGCTTTATAAATTGAATTTGTCCAAAACAGTCGACCCTTAGGACAGTATTACTATTGATACTGTATCGGCAAAGAACAGCACAACATCCTCACCTTAAGAAGATGGGGGGTTAGAATGCAAAAATTCTCAGATTACCAAAATAGTTAGGCAAATTACTTTGGACTAATCAATTAAATCAACTGGTATTTGCTTCAGCTAGTTCTGATTGAGACAGGAGTAATTAACTACATGCGTGTGGTTTGTTAACATTGTGAAGTAATACGCATCTGTGCTGTACAATGCGCACATTTGATAATTAAAAAGAAACTACGGCTGACTCACGTGGAAACTGGTGTTAAGATACACGCCAACCCAGACAGGCGAGAAATCTGTTATAATTGTGTTGTGTTATCGTATTCTTGGGTTACTGGTCAGATTACGTCTGGTCGCAAGTATGTCTGTATGCCTAGCAGCCTCGTAAATAAGACAGATCTCAGCACGTGCGCGCAACCTCATGATTAGATTATAGCTAATCAATTCAAATATCAGGTGTTTGTGTCACCGGGTGACAGTGAAGTAACAGGAGACATATTCTTTTTTTTTAGGTGAATACTCCATAGGTTACTATACTAAAGAACACTAGTTTGAATCCTCCTATAGCTTCAGCATCTAGCTTGTCTTGTATCTTAGTAATCCTAGTTTCTGCCAATAGATGTCACGCAATTAAACAGTTGTGTGGATACCACTGTTAGTTCTATGAGTTTTTATTGTTGAAGCACAAATTAAAATGTATAATTTCTATTCTATCTTGCG
>NW_023340095.1:11655411-11698119 GCF_004916995.1 Morone saxatilis | reverse complement strand
CTGTGTAAATATTTACAAGCTCAAACTAACTACATGTTTACAAGCTATAGGAACGCCCTAATCCAGAGATCTGGAGAGAAAGAGTGAGAGAGAAGGTCAAACAGAGAGAGAAAGGTAAAACATTACTCCCACCCACTTGTTTTGAACTATTAATATATATATATATTCCATGACGTATAAGCGTAATAATTTAATTTATAGTGATGAATTTCTCCATTTTCCAAGACAATGTATCTTTTTGTATTCTGTGTGCTGGTCCGATTCACTAGTTTAAAATCTACTGGCACAATAAATGGTGTTGAATTGATACCAGCAGTGTTGACCAGATTATATATAAAAAAATATAATAAACACCAAGGAGCCAATCAGAAACAAGTATATTCCCTGGCCATGGTAAGCAATTGAAGTGGTGTAATAGACAATCTGTACGGCCTCAACATGTTGTTCATGTATCATAGCTGCATTTTTGTCAGTACGTAGCTCAACTCACCAGTATCCTGTCAAACGCTGAGGGAGTGCCTCCTCGCTGAACATGGCCGAGTACTGTCACTCTGGTATCGTAACCCAGCCTCTTTACCACCAGCTTCAAACATACAAACATGATAGCATTTCAGTGTATTCTGGCTTTGTCATTTGGCAGACACACACAACAGAGAGACTATGAGAGAAAAGTCCTTTACAAACATGTGAGAGGAAACTCTTCTAATGCATATTACAAATAAGGTCTATCCTTCATTTGAACCAAACTGCTTTCTGTCCCTAGTCCTTACATCTTTGAACTTACGTCTTTTACATAAGCTGAGGAGATGGGATTTCCGTGTATGTCGATGGCTCCTTCTGCAACGATTATAATGTTGAGTCTTGACCCCTTTATGCGGCTCTGGAGGTAAACAGATACATATTAGCCAGTAAGTCAGTACGCGCTGTCTTGCACTGTATTTTAGGAGAGGCAATTCAGCCTCCTCTATTTCTGAAATACTTGTAGACCAAAGAGTATGTCTATATTTCTCCTACTTCAAAACAGATCCCCTGTGAATACATACAGTATACAGTATATGTACATACTAGTTTTTGTGTCTTACCCCTTCTAGGCGGGCACACATACGGTCCTCCCAGCCTTCCCGAGGAGGAGCCTCTGGAATGAAGAGCCAATCTGCTCCAGACGCCAATGCTGACACCAAGGCCAGATATCTGGAGTAATAGCACAGTAATTTGTTTTATTCAGTGGCAGTGCAATGAGGATAGCAAACTGGGTCAGAGTGTTACTCACCCGCAGTGTCGCCCCATGACTTCCAGAACAAAAGTGCGCTGGTGGCTGTAGGAAGACACAACATTTATAGTGAAACAAGCTAATAAACATTTGCAGCAACTGTGTGTCAGTGAGCACACAAATGGAGAATTTTCAGATTGCTGCAGCATGCTGAGATCCAAGGGAGCAGGTCTGGACAAGATCATAGAAATCACGCCAGACAGGCTTGAATGGGGGAGTGGGGTAATAAAAAAAAACTTGGTTTAGATGATTGCATTCCATTAACATAAATTAAATCAATTTTAATTACAATCCATCATTAATCATTTTCTATAACTCTGTCCAAGGTGACTACTTTAAATTGCATCTTTTGTCCAAACAGTCCGACCCTTAGAGACAGTTTACTATGATACTGTATCGGACAAAGAACAGCAAAAAATCCTCACCTTAAGAAGATGGAGTTAGAAAATGCAAAACATTCTCAGATTACCAAATAGTTAGCAATTACTTTGACTAATCAATTAATCAACTGTATTGCTTCAGCTAGTCTGGTACCAAGCGGAGTACAGCTCAGATTTCAGCGTGTAAAAGGAACTACGGTGACAGTGACACTGGCAAAAAACGCGACAGGCCGGAACTAAAGTGTTTGGTTTGTCCATTCTGGGTTACTGTAGAAATCTGGCGGTTCAACATAGCAGCCTCCGTAAAAGAAGACCCACTCCCTCTGTAGATAAAACCATTCAAAGGTGACGAAAACAGACTAATTCTTATTTTCAGGTGAATATACACTAAAGACAAAATATACCTATCAATATTATATTTCATTTCTGCCAATAGATCCCCATAAATGTTACACACTGTACTTTTTAACTGAGCAAATTAATATTCATTCCTCATAATAATTGCTTTGATGAAACACCAGCTGCTTCAGTGCTGCCACTGTTCAGTCTCACACAGCTTCTGACCTTTGTGCCGTTGTCATGATAGCATCAATTATCTCCATGATGCGGTGCAGTGCGGAGTCAGCTCCAATGGTCATGTCAGTGCCGCAGAAGTCGTTGTCAATGGAGCCAACGAGCCCCACGATGTTCAGGTGGTTGTGCTGCTTGGCCATAGAGTCTGTGATCCTTCCTGAAGTGGCACATGTGCACATACAGAGACATTGTTGTAGTTATGCTATTAGTTTACTATTAATACACCAAAGCTAAAGGAAATAATATTCATATTAGTACAGAACGAGCTAGAGAATGATTCATAAATCAGGAGTGCTGACATGAAACGAGGGTGAATGTGTTTTTAGGGCTCAGTGACAGTTCGACAGTGGTTTCTTAAAAGCTCTTTACCTTTCTGTACGAGCTCCTCCAGCAGACTGCTCCACTCGGTGCGAAAGACGTTGGCTCCGGTGAGGCTGCCGTCTCCGCCGCACACACACAGGTTGGTGATGCCTTTCTTCACCAGGTTGAAGGCGGCGGCAAGTCTGCCCTCACGAGTTGTGAAGGCCTTGCATCTGGCGCTACCTATCACAGTTCCACCCTGCGGTCATATAACAAGTCATAAACCAGATCAAGAGAAACAGGACGTCGTAATCTGTCGCGGAGAAGTCATCACGCTGAATGACATTTCTCTTTGCTCTGGCTCATTGTTTGATATGTCAAATATCTCAGTTGGACGTTTAAGATTGAATGAAAACAGAACAGAGTAGTCGAAACATGTGTGTGCCAGATAAACTGAAGTGGTTGTGAGATAATTATCAGAGTAGGAAATAAGAAAAATAAATATGTTCTCATACATAAAATCTGGTTTATGTTCTCTAAAAACTATTCAAATGTAAGAAGGGAATATGTTTTTAAACTGCTCAAATTTAATCAACATGATCCCTGAGACATGGGCTGGCAAGTAGACATTGCTTTGTATCAATTAGCCATGAGCAAAAAGAAAAGTCAGGAACCAGCGTCAAACTAAATCTGGACATCTTGGTACAGGATACTATAATATGGGTTAAACACAACAATAACAGATTTGCTTTAGAAAAAGGAGCACATGCCCTTTGACACATTTGTTGCATAAATTCAAGACTACTAATGCAAAAAAGTTAGTGGGATTGCTTGTAATGTTCTTTTGAACAGTGCAACTTGCTGCTTCTTCAACTGATAAGGTTTAAAGCACATGCAGCAAGGCCCCTTACCGGGTTAAGACCTGAATTAGACAGGCAGGGAGAGAAGACATGAGAGGAGATGGATGAAATAATAAAAATCCCTATTAAAACCATAAAAAGAGAAACAGAGAGAGAGATTTAATACCAGAAAGAAAAGACAAACATCCTAAATCATAATATAATTGTACAATTCACAGAGGAGATTGTGACAGGTGTAAATAACAGTTACTGGGACACCTGAATAGAACAGGTGTGACAATGTCTGCTGTGAAAAAGGCCTCTTATAGCTACCTTTAACCCTGCTGACAACAACATTTTAACCTACCTGTTGGATGATGTTGGTCACACTGTGCCAGTGGGCCAGTTTGATGTTGTCTCCCCCATCCACCAGGCCTTGGTATCCCTGAAAAGTGGTCATTTCCAAATTGTACGTCAATGACAAGAAGAATGTGCGTGTTTATTGGGGTCATATCAATACAAAACAGCCTGTTTACCTCATAAATAAGATAGACCTTGGCCCCCACATAGATGCCCATTCTGGTCACAGCTCGGACGGCAGCATTCATCCCTTGATCAAGGACAAAAATATTAGCCTCACCTCTGCTCCTCAAGTCGTTACACACAAGCTGTTGCACCATAACCCTGCATGAGGAAATCAAACACACTGTGGTGGATATATTACTTCATTATCTCTCGTTGGGCAAAGGTGCCACCCGCTCTGTGGAGGCAGTAATCAGTCCTTCACAGGTGTTACATGACACTGTGTGAGCTCCCAGTGGTGGAAGAAGCACTCAGTAACAGTACAGAAGTACTCTATTGTGAGTAAAAGCCATGCATTCAAGTAAAAGTAGCAAAGTAGCAAAATAAAGTAGCAAAAATATGCATAATGACCTATTTCAGAATAATGTATTGTACTTTCATTTTACTGCAGCTGGTAAAGGTGGAGCTACTTTTCATTACATATAAAATTGCACTGTGCATGTAATTTCATGTTACATGTTGCATGTAATGTATATACTGTTTGTATTATTGTTCTGCCTGCCCAAATTAGATATATCCCAATATAATGCACCAGATCTCCAGTACTGAAATGTTTGTTTATTATAAGCAGTCCGCTGTCAAGTACCTTAAATTATACTTAAATGCAGTACTTGAGTGAGTGTATTTAGTTACTTTATACCATTGTGAGTTACATACATACCTCATACATCCATGAAGTTTTAGGTGTATAAAAGAAATGACTGTATGCAGCCTATTCACAACCTTTGACCCCTGCTGACTCTACATCCTACTGTCACTTTGATCCAGTTATTAGTTCACCCCACTCTGCATAAACAAACATTACTTTCTGCTTTAACTAACACTTATTACACTATATTTCTTAATATCAACGTGCATTCAAAGCCCCTAACTGCACTTTACTGACAGTCTGGCTGACTTTAAAGTCACCTTGTGCATCTCCACCGCTGGTCAGCACCGCTATGGCCCTCCCGGCTCCCGTCATCTTCAGCTTCTCCAAGTCCATCGAAGACATTTTGACCCGCTCAGTTTACAAACTGGGTCGAAAAAACGTGAATAAATGTCGGTTAACTTGCAGAAAGTGGTTGAAGTGTTGGGTAACTCTCCAGATGTCGCTTCCTCGTTCACAGCAGGTAAAACCCTCAGTGAGACGTAACGGCAGTGACGCTCCTTCAGAGTTTGACTCCGCCCCCCTCTGGTCCGACTGATAGGCGCTTGCTGAGTGGAGTACAGCGAGCGTTGATTTTATACGCCCGCACCGTCCGGTTAGAAGTCCGCTCCAGCGTCAGCACGTCTTACAACGTTAACCCCGCCCGCTCGCCGAGCCCCGAGGGATCATATGAAAGCAAGAAAGCTCAGCACGTATTTCAACAGGTTGAAACGCCACCAACGGTTTTTAACTGATAATTACTTAACGTTAAGTTATAGAAACATTTATTAATTTATTTATTAAACAACCAGAATAACTATTTGTAAATGTAGAACAAAAGCTAAATAAAGTAAGTTATTAAATAAGGTATAACTTTATAATAGTATTTTTTTTTTTTACCTTATTATTATCGTAGCCTAATTCAGTAATTTCCTACATTTTAAGTTCTAACGTTATATCAGTCAGTCAAAAGTCAACAACACTGACAACAGGTTTTAAAAACTATTAAGATTTTAAAACTTAAGTTAAAAATAAAAAAATGTAAATGTAAGTATTAAAAATAAAAATAAAATGTTTTTCTTCTTTATGTAGGGAGATACAATTTGCAGAACCAGTAAATACAGAAATATGATGTGAAAAATATATTTTTACAACCTCATTACTTCTAAAATCCTCCTGTGTTTCATATTATGTGGGTATGTTATATAAAACCATTGGACTGTAGGATCTACAAAACTTACATGCATTCCTAAAACTCATTAAATCCATAAATTAATATAAATTATGGGCATAGTTAATGATAAAAAACACCATTTGACTCTATTGTGTCACAGAAGAGACAGACCACTTTAGGTTGGGTACAGTACATCAGCATTTATTCCATGCAGTTGTTTGCTCTGATTTTATTCTCCCAGATACCCATTGCACTGTACACTGGATAATACAGGAAACTGACAGGATTGGTTGATCATAATGCCATTCAACAGGGAAGGGAGTTGGAAATGAGAGTAACAAAGAAACAGATGTTTGATACGTGGGATGAGGCAACATGATGTCCACAGTTATAGACAATTTCACAGAAATTCAAATGTAAGTAACTGGTGTTTTTGATTAAAAATGAGAGGAAGGGATCTCTGCAGAAGTACAGAAATCGGCATCACACGAGCCTTCAGACGTAAAGTCTCATTTACCCTGGTTTGACAGTCTACTGACTGGCTTTTGGTTTGTACTACAAGTGATTCCCTATAGCCTATGTAGACATAAAAAAGCTTTTTAGGAAACACTTGTTTGTTAATTACTGATGAAAAGTCTGTTAAATCAATGCTTCATCCACAATGCTGATCTAAATAACGAATGGTCCCCCTCTGCAGGGTCACGAAAGATTTAAAAAAAAATAAATGATACCCAGATTAACGTGATATGACAATGCTTTTTTGTTCTATCATACAAATACTGTCCTCTTCCCATACCAATTCATTGTGCTTCCTTTAAATAATACTTTCCAGGAGAAATCATAGGTCATGACATTATTTCTAAAGCTGCCTGAAATTAAAAAGAACAAAACACCTTTACCAGTCATTCATAATAAATTAATTCAATAATCATGTAGGCCAGCTACAAAAAAAAAGAACAAAAAAAAGAAATCAATATTAAATTAAAACTTTACAACAATCATACTTCACAGGATATATGCCAGATAGACAATGTTATTAACAGCTTGATCGGATTACCCAGTCGTTACAATACACTAGGTTATTTCACACGTACGTAAACAAGAGTGAAGAAAGGTCGAGGAGAGGCAGCAGCTGCTTTCAGTACCAGGTGTAAGCCTTTTTCAAGCACAAAATGATAATTGATCCATCAGTACAGTTTTAAATTCACCTTGTGCTACTCTGTTCTTATGACTCACACCCTCCTCCTGCGGTGATCAATACTGATGTAATACAGATATATTCTGCTCATTTTCAACCAGTCGGCTGCTCGTCAGTGACAGCAGCTCGCCCTCTGTCAGAGCTGTGCGATACGTTAAAAGAGAGAGGACAAAAAACGGGGTTACATTACATTTACAGGTGTTTATATACAGGAGTAACTAACACTGAGATGAGGTTGTTTGAAAAACCAAGAGCAGCTAAATTTGCTCTGTGGCCTTTTGTGGTCTCTGGCTTATATTCCTAACTTAGAAACTCAGCCGTCTGTGTACACTTCAGCTGACGTCTTGACATCATTATCTTTAGATTTCAACCCTGGCTGGCTAATTTTCAACCGTTAAGTCATTAAAAGGTGGACGACACACACTCTACAGGTGGCGGTGGGGGAATAAAGCTCTCACAGATGCAGTATCCATTTTCAAAAGACAACAAGACACAAAAAAAAAGAAGTAATATTGCTGGGATTCTTGGATTTGGATGGTCATAGGAGACATAAATTACCATGTGTTGAAAAGAAGGAATCAAACCAGGACATTTACATAACATGAGGAGAAGTAAGTCATTGTAACTGTCGCCATCTAGTGGCTGTTGATATATTGCTCCTGCTGTCAATCGGCAACATAAAAACCTGAGCATCAATCTCTGGAAAGGCAAGTTCACAAAAAATGGGACAATTTAAAAATATAGCATCTATAATAAGTCGCTTGGACACTTGCTGCTCTCCTCTAGCCACCAGTCACAATATTGTGTCTAGCCAGCTAGACGCCCCAGATCCTGAGCAAGCAACTCCCATTTCTCACCTGAGCGTCGACCTACAGTACATTATTGCTGTTTTATTCACTACAGCACAGAAGAACAATGAGCATTCTTGGACATTGCTTATTAGACAGTATAAATTACCCTGCTAGAAAATGGTACATTGGAGACGCTGCACCTAGTGATTTTAAAGAAATGGGATACTGCACCTGGATTGCAACTAAAAAAACGCTCTACATGTCTACATAACTTTAATGTCTGTTACAGCAATAATGGGTTGAACATCAAGGCTATCTGCAAGACCTTCTTTAATGTTCCTGTGTGGTCTGTAATATGTGCCGCTCAAAGAAGACTCCTACATACAAGAATTGGTCCAGTCCAGTTTCTCGCAGTCCTCGAACAATCCTGAGATGAGACTTGAAACTGTAATGTCTAATGGAGAGGAAAGGGCTTTTTTGTGTTCACACACACACACACACACACACACACACACTCTCTGATAACTCCCTCAACAACTCTGGTCATGACATCTGATTGATGATGACAATGACATTGGCGTGTCTTGGAGGAAAGGATGAGCTGGGACACAGAGGAAGAGTCTCTTTTTTTTGTTTTTGTTTTATTCTTTTCCTTAGCCGTCAGCCGAGTCTTCATCTCTGTTGGTCTGCTGGCTTGTCCACTTCATGCAGTCTTCCGGCAGCTTTTCGCGTTTTCTGCGAGCTGCACAGGCATGCTAGGACAGTTCAGCGGGGATCCTGATGACTAGACACATGTGGTGGCTCTAGGGAGAGGGAGGGAGAGAGAGAGAGAGAGGGGGGTCCGGTTGCGAGGCAGGTGGTTCATGCTGGTGTTCGCACTGTTTTCATGAGCTCCCTGTTCCCCACTCACCAAGATAGAGGGCGGGTGGTTGTGGAGGGAGGCGTGGGGCAACTGGGGCTCTGCACTGTAAACTCATGATAAAGCAGGTTGGGCTTTTACTTTTAGTAAGAGGGAGTCCTTGTATGGTCGGGGACTTCCGTCTAAAACGGTAAGATGCTGAAAAGCAACCGTAGCCAGATCAAAAGGCTTGTAGCGACGCTCCCAGTCTGCGTCAGTCACCTGAGAGACCGACAATAGCAGTGATGCAACTCCACGCTGCTGGTTGTCAGCCTCGGTGTACATCAGCACTCCAACACATCCTCCTTCTCATCATCATCATCATTATCATCACCATCTGCATCTTCATCCAATCTCAGCCTCTCCCCAACACACAGTTAAGCCCATGCTCAGTTTCAAAATGTTTTTTTTTTTTCTTCCTCTGTTTGGATCAGAGAACATACAGAAGTCCTGAATTTTTCCTTCAAAACTCAGACAAAAATAAATTATGAATGTTACACTATCTACTGTACATTATCATTCAAAAGGGAATCCCTGCCATGGGTTGCCCGGATGCTGTGCTAGAGATGAGGGAAGATTGGGTTTTGTGAAGGGAAGGGTAAGGGTAAGGGTGGAGGGGGTTCTGGGAGAGACTGCATGGGGCTTTGCTATAGGGAGCTTTGTTTACAATGTCGTCCTCTTATTGCTGTATTTTCTGCAGGGCAGAGTGGGACACGATGGCCTCCAGGCAAAAACAGAACCGAGCCCTGGGGGAGGTTTCACCACGTGGAAGGAGCCCCGACTTTGTTGTTTCTAATGGTGGCATCAGAGCACTCTGCTTCTGATGTATCGCAGTCTGAGTCCCCAAACTGTAGCGGATTCTAGGAGAAAAATGAGACAGAAACATCAACACATATCCAGGATAAGGGCAACGACTTTACTATATTGATTCTATAATCTGACTGTGGACTTTTGGGGTGGAAAATAAAGCCTAACATACTGAGCCAATTTGATTTGTGGATGCTTTGTTTTACCAAAGTGGGGGACAGACTGAACAAAACTTAAATCATAAGCGCTACGCCTAGCACTAGCAGAGCTAACGCTGTGGGAGCACACACGTCCTCAGTACTGACCTCGTAGCTGTGTTCGTCGGAGCACAGTTTTCCCAAGGAGATCTGGGTCTTCACCCTGCGGACGGCGCACTCCTTGTCAGAGAGGCCGTCCGACTGGGTGGAGATGTCGATGGGGATGTCTGGTGTGTGCGACAGCAGCTCATCCAGGTGCTCCTCCTGACTGGCGCTCAGCCTCTCCAGGGGCCCGCTGTGGGAGTGGTCGCTGGTGTTTCCCTCTTCTCCATCAGACACCGACAGGTTCTCTGAGCTGAAGGTGGAGTAGGACTGGAAGCTGCTCATACAGCGGTGAGGTCTGTGAGGCAGCAGAGGAATACAAAATGACATCCAGTAATTACCTTTAGGACTGGCTCACTGTATTTGGGAGATGTCAATATTTCAAATTATAATGATTATTTTGGTTATGGTGTGGTGAATGGTTTGTAATGTTCTTGTATTGCACCACATGATGTAACAGTGTTACAACAGAGTGAAGTGAAGATCAAGGTGGCAAATTATATTTTTACCTCTGTCTCCTTGGAAACTCCACTTCACTATCAACCTCCCCCTCTTCCTCTTCAGATGACTCATCGCCACCCTGTAAAAGAAGCAGTTACAGCTGTTAATCCATCATCTTTCACAGTTTTTTTGACACAAACAACTTCTACAGACTCACTGGTTTAAGGCTACAAGCTGTGCTCACCTTCCTGAGAGGTCTGAGAGTGCGGGGCAGTGCAGTGGGCAGGGCGTGAGCGTGTTGGCATGCCTCTTGTTCCTGTGGCTCGGCCTTTTTTGTGGCCTCTCCGTCTGAGGCTTGATCTTTGCTGGGAGCCCCTAAAGAAGAGGGTGTACCTTCTTGGGTGTTGAGCAGTGAGTAGTGGGACAACTCTGGGTGGTTTGATGGAGGGGGGGTCTCCTGACAGTGTAGGCAGCCAGGGAAGGGGTGAGCCTGGCAGCAGGGACACAAAGAACCAGCACCAGCACCGGGGACAGGATTGGAGCTGATGGATGAAGTCCGCTGCCGTGTGTCTGCATCCACGGCGGTGGATATGAGGTCAGGGTTGGAGCCAGACACACGGCGCTGCAGGTGGTCTGTCTGAGGGCTACGGAGGGCAGCGGCGGGGCCGAAGTAGCGCAGGTTGTTGGCACAGTTAACGACGGCCTCTTCGCGGCCCTTCAAGGGGAGGAAGGGCCCCATGGTTGGTGGGTGGTGGTGGTGATGGTGGAAATGCTGCTCCTGAAGACACTGGGTATCTTCCAGTGCCCCAGCGATAGGCTTCAGCAGCCCGGGGAACTCGCTGTGGCTTCCTTTACTGTTGGCGCGGCGGTGACGAGGCTTGCTTCTGTAGCGGGCTTTACCAGGAGGTGTGGAGACCTTCGGGCTGGCTGATAGTGGCGAGGGGGAGGGGAGAGAGTCAACGCTGGGGATCCCATCAGAACGAAGCAAGTCTGGCCTGTGAGAAAAGCATTTAGCAGCGTTAACCTAATATATCTTAATTAATTTATTCTAACAATGTATGGCCAATGTCTGCTAATGAGACTTCTGGCTCCAACAGTACAGTAAATAATCTGAGAATTGTCACTTTAACAGAGAAATTCATGTAAATCCCATCTAAATGAATGCTAATAATAGTTTATTTTAGAACAAAGCTGTTCCATCGGCTATGCTTCCTACCTTTTAGTGGGGGGCATTCCAGGTTTGTGGGAAATGCTTCCTTTCTTCTTGATGAGCTTCTCTACAGCGTTGGACCTGACGATGGGTCGGACCAGGTGGCGCTTGTAGGTGCCGGGGTATTTCTTCTCCACTGCCTGCTCTCTCCTGCAGGGATTGCTGAATTAGTTTGGAGTTATATGACAGTGAAACATATTCACATTCAGTTCTATAGAGAGTTATACACACAAGACAGAATTCAGGTAAATTGTACAAATCTATTTACATGTCTGTGAAGTCAATTTAGGTCTTAAAGTGACAGTTTAAGGAACAAATTAACAAAAAGCAACAGACAAAGACAAATAAATGAAGAAGAATGTCTGATAATGGCAGAAATTAGCAAGAAGTTAGCTGATGATTACTGTAATAAATAGTATATTTACTTACTTCATTAGTTCCTTCTCTCGGACCTCCAGCTGTAGCATGATGGCACTGAGCTCCATGTAGAGGTTGTTGGCTCTCTCCAGTTTCCTCTCATAGTGCTCCCGGATGTCCAGAGCGTGCCTGGAAGAGCACAGGAAATGCAAACAAATGTTTACTTCCAACAACCACTTTCAAAACCACATCACTCACTCTAAAGGAACAAATCCATGCAAAAATAATTAAATTGCCATTAAAATACACAATGGTCTATCATACAAAATCTTTGCGATGCATTCTAAGGGAATAATTTATCTGTATGGTAATGGATGGTAGAGTATCACTGCTGTATGGTACAGCAGTGATACTCAACTTTAGTCAAATCTGGCCTGGGATAGGGTGGCCCTACAACTATTTTCTATTTCACAATGAAAATAAATGTATTAATTCTGATAATTTGTTTGTTTATACCAGTTAGTAAATGTTCAATAATGTCCCTTAGCTGATAAATGGGAAGTTGCCTGGTAGCACTACCAGAAAAGCAAGATGGTCTTATACTGCCACATCAACAATCCTAGTTTATTCATTTTATCTGATAATTATTATTAATGTTTGTTTATTAACTGGCGGAACCCGGGAAAAAGCAAATCGAGTATCCCTGTGCTGCAGCATTTGTTTACTTGTTGCTGACAGGCAAAAATAATCCACGCCATCAACAGGCAACGTGTTTACGAAATGAGGTCACGTCGCTCTCTGGTTTTCCTTTCTTACACACCTGAGTTCATCCCGCCTGCGTCGGATCAGCTCTTCATCCAGCCTGTGGATACAGGTGCCTTCGCTTTTGATCTTCTCAAAATGTTTCTTCACTTCCTCCCTCCATTCTGACTGTAATATGGATGGACACGGTCAAGGTGCTGACAATTCACTCACACAAACGGCATCAGACGATTTAAACTCAGCACTAAGAGAACAATATCATCCAGAGCAGGTACATACTGTCTAAGTTGACTACAGTGCTGACCTGAGACTTGAAGTAGGTCTCCTGAGGAGCTCCTAGGACATCAGCTGAGGCAATGTCGAGGTGTAGGAGGATCTGACGAAACGAAGGCCTATTCCTGGGCTTGCCTTGCCTGGAATCAGCAGGGGAGATGTGATTAAATGAGACTTTTGGCATTTACCTTGAAGTATAAACGTGCCACAAAACCTTTTTAACCACAATATTTCACATAATATCAATATAATAGATAATCAACACTCACCATGTTTGTTTCATGAGGATTTTGAAGCCATCCGGGCAGGTGGAGGGGACAGGAAGGTGAAGACTGTTGCTGCCAACACCCCAAATGATGGCAGAGGAGTCCACGTCTTTGTAGGGAATCTCTCCAGTCAGCAGTTCCCATAAGACAACTCCAAATGACCTGCGACACAGAAGTAAAGACATGTTGTTTCAAATTCAGACTTTAACTGTACATTACCTGCCCTTTTCATTTTATTTACTATATTTCTTAAAAATATATATTATTTCTAATTTGCATCATTTTAATACTCACCAGATGTCTACTTTTTCAGACACAGGCTCGTTTCTTATCACTTCTGGGGCCATCCAGGCCACCGTACCCGCAAATGACATCTTTGTACTTTTGTCACTGAGCTCTTTGGACGTTCCAAAGTCAGAGATTTTCACAGTGTCGTTGTGGGTGACCAGAACACTAAAACAAACACAAACAGAAGAAATATAGACTTGTTTAGCAAGGTTTGACTGTTTAATTAGGCAGACCAAAACAGAAAATATCTCCTAAAAGTTTACTATAACTATATTGCAAATTCTGGTGTTACTATAAAAACTCATGTTCGGCCTCTCATGTCAAAGCAAAGCAATGTCAGACCAACATTAATCCAGGTCAAATAACCCGGGTTAAAACATTTAGACTGATGCCAAGTTTTCCGGTGACATTCCAGGTTTTAAAGCGGTATGAGTTTCTTTTATAGCATTTCAATCTTCAAGCCTAAAAGACTCAGCTGTTACAGAAGCACATTTCTGCATCTGAATCACCCCATTAGCCGAATGAGGCTGACCTTTCCAGCACATTTAGCCTGCTATCATTCTGCTGACTAATACAGTGTTTGGCATTGCTGCGGCATGATGATATTGATTAGAGAAACAGGGCTACAGTGTGCAGAGGATGAGACAGGATGAGCAGGATGAGACAGGACACTGTGTCTTACTCTTATATTAAGGCAAGTAGCTACATTTAATTCTGAGAATGGCATTTAAGTTAATGTAAGACCATTCAGGGATGAAAGGATGAATTGTTGTTGCTGCTGTGGGCTAAGACATCTTAAACAAGGCTTCTGAGCTGTTTGCCTAAGATTTACAGATCAGTTGCTGCGTAACAGTGACAAAACAAGGAAATATACTGTACTCTCCTCTAGATCAGGGGGAAACATCAACTTTGCTGCTTTACACACTGACACATTTTCATTCAATTTAACTGTATTTTAGTTGTAACTCAACACAACTGTAAATTGGGCTCCTGTTCAACGTTTTTTTGAGGATTAGTAAAGATTGATAATTTTCTTAGAATACACAGTGGTGAGAACTAAACAGTTTCTAGGTCTCCAAAATGTATATTCTCATCTTACTAAATGAGGAAATGAGGAAACTCACTTGGGAGACTTGAGATCTCTGTGGATGATCTTGTGCAGGTGTAGGTAGTTCATACCGCTGGCGATGCCAGAGGCCCAGTCCACCAGCATCCTGGGGGTCACTTTCCTCCCCGCCCTCAGCACCTCATACAGCTGGCCCTGGGCACAGTACTCCATGATGATGCAGTAACAAGGTGCCTGGGTGCACACACCCCTAAGTTGGACGAAACACAGAAAAAACACATTTAAAGACCAACGGATCCTGACAATGACAAACCCAATGCTGGTAAACCGTTCACATTTGGACACCATCAGCGCTCCACCAGCTGAAAAGTTTTAGACTTACTTGAAGCTGATGATATTTGGATGCTTGAGTTTTCGCAGGTGTTTAATGTCCGTCTCCTTCTGCTCGCGCACCTTCTTGATGGCCACCTCTTCAGAGCGGAACTTGCCCAAGAAGACGGCCCCCTGTGCTCCGCTGCCGAGCCACTGCAACTCCGAAATCTCTTCAAATGGAACCTCCCACATGTCTGGAAACAAGTGAATTATATTGTACCAAAATAAAATATATATATCGTTATATAAGTGTTTTTAGTCTTTAGTGTTGTTTTTATCTACCCATACTCTTGTACTGTCATTTTGGAGAATGTGCTTATTCACTTTCTTGCTAAAAGTTGGATGAGTAGATTGATAACACTTGCCTGTACGGTAAATATAAAACTATGGCAAGCAGCTGGTTAGCTTAGCTTAGCACAAATAATGGAAAACAGGGGGGAAACAAGTAGCCTAGCTCTTTCCAAAGATAACAAAATCTGCTTACCAGCACCTTTAAAGCTCTCTAACCGGTTATTTATGTGCTGAACTATTTCTAGACTGGACACAGTGACTTTCTGGAGTCTCAACTGGCTGTCTGGCAACCTTACTAGGACAACAAGACTACAGGAAGTGAAAATGAAAATAAAAATGTCAAACTATTCCACTGAAAATTTAAACTATCTTGGGGAAAAATACAGTCACAACACTTTCAAAATAAATGTCATGCAGTTTCAGTCATCCTCATCAGAAGGTCCTACTCTCTGAGGTACAGATTTGTGGCACAGCAGAAAAAAAAACATCACACAAAACATGGCTAAAACTAAATATCATATTTCATATATGCCATACTGAGCAAAAATAAATCTAAAGCCATGTGCACAACTGCTATAAATGTCGTTCAAACTGTGAGTCATATTCTGTTCCATCCTCGTTATGTGGTTTTGAAACCAGCGTAGAGGAGAAGCTATGCTGCTGAAAATCTCCAGCCCACTACATATGAACATTAGCTGACCAACCACAAGACCCAGCCCAGTTCTGTCTGACCTCAACTCGTATCCTGTAGCCTCTGTGTCCAGCCTGTACAGGCAGGCCTGCAGCAAGGTGAGTCTACCTTTACCATGACCTCAATTCAAACTGACAGCTGTACAGCTCCACCCACAACAACAATATGATGAAGCTAGGGGTGGCTGTTCAATTATGGTTACAGGATATTTGAATTAAACAGAGTATTTAGTTTCCTAAACTGATGCCATTCAGAAATAAAAAAAACCCAGAACTAACCTTGCTGTTGTAGCTTGTATTCTGTCGAGTATGTCTTCCCTATGATGTTCCAGACAGGCCGAAGACAGCCAAAAAGACCCTCTAAGAAGCCACCCGACCCAGGCCCGGCTCTGTGGAAGTGCAGTTTGATGTCATCAGGGTGATGGGGGTGGCTCTGCCTCCCTTCTTCACTGTGGTGAATGGGACACTCTCCTTCTCCTGTCTGCTCCTCCATGCCACTGCCACACCCAACGTGCTCACAGGAGGCCGGAGATACGGCTTCCTCGTGGTCGTGCTCCTGCAGCTGGAGCACGCTGTTGTCAAAGTGCCCACCCTCGCTCCGTGTCGAGTCCACACTCAAGGCTGTGTTAGGGGGACTTATACCCCCCAGCACTGAGTCCTCGTCCTGGCCGGGTGTTTGCAGTGTCTGCAGGGGAACAGGCAGGTGTGTCGGCGGGGCCAGGTCTGTGATAATCTGAGGAGGTAAATTGGACGGAGGGGCCTGAGGAGGCTGAGGTTGGGAGTTGGGCGAGTTTGATTTCTTCATGGCGTCCCCAACCACAGTGAGTTTGAGCTCCTCCTTTAGCTTGCCCACCAGCAGACTGGGGCATGAAGTCCACGATAGCACCTCGGGGGAGCTACCCATGGTGTCATGCATGTGCATGGGCTACCCACTGATGATGAGTTGGGCACGTCCTAACACACTGGTTTGTCTAAATGCTGTAAATCACCTGCATAATTGGGAGAGAACAAGAACAAGAAAAAGAGGCAGGTTAGTTAAATTATTAAGTACATAGAAAAAGAAATGCAGATTAAATTGAGTCGAGTTAAATCCATTTGGATGCTTATAGACTACTTTGATACAGCATAAACACAATTGTAACTGTTGCCATGGAGCTCTCTTACTTCCACAAAGAGACATGCAATCCTCTCATTGCCTCTCATAGATCTGGGATTGAGAGAGCTTACATTAATGATGATTATTTAACTATGAAGTGCAAACACTGCAGGGTGGAGGAGGTCAGAAATATCAGATGGGCTTTAAATCAGTGCACAGGAGACAGGGTTGCTAAATGAAAGACAGACTAAATACAAATAATGCAATTCTGTGAAATTTCTGGGAAACAGTTGGACTAAACCGATCACACATACACAACTGGAGCTTTAGTATGTTCCCTGTGAGGCAGTAACAGTATAGCGGGGATTAAAAGTCTTGCTGTGTGTATTAGGACTGCTGAGAGCAAAACATCTGGCATACACAACCCATTCTCATTGCTTAACCAGCAGGGCCGGCATTGGCCACTGAAGACCTGTAGCCAGCTGCCCAGCAGACTTACTAGTTTTCTTCAGTCACTGAATAACCGGGAGAAAATTTATACCATCTCAATCTGCCTATTAGTGTTACACAAGACGCTGCTGAACCAGGGTGAGGGAAGGGACACAACTTTCCTAAACACAGAGGTCATTATGCAACATGTTGTTACTTGGATCGGGTCATATGGGGAAAATCCTGTATCACAACAGATGCCATTGTATACCACAATATTTATAGATATTGTGATACAAAAATCTTCTTGAAAAGTTAATCGATAAATGGCCCCTACATTAGATCTGTTCTTAGATTTGCAACTTTACTCGTAAAAGCCGAATACATCCAGAGATATTGAGGCTGTAGCTTTCATGACATGGCAAAATCTCTGATAAATTTAAACCTAACTTAAAGTACATGTTGTCATATTTCTCCAAACTAGTTGTCACCACTGATTTCTCAAACATGGCAAATGAGCTTAGCACATATGCACACACGTAGAGAATAATACGGTGTGAAATTAATCTCAACTCAAGGTCCACCTACTTCCTTTTTCTGAGCTATTAGAAGCATCTCACATCTCACAGTGTTCATCAGGTGAGTGAAAGGGTTGTTGAGAGGTCAGTCAAAGCCAGTGAATGAGTGAGTGAGTGGAGGTCATTTTGTCATGCATAATGATCTCAAGGTCAAGAACCTTCCACTTTTATACGTAAGGATAATATTGGCAGTAACTGTGTAATACCTTTAGTAGTTTTTTATTAAATATTCACCAGAAGAAAATATGTAGAACTGAATAATACAACACGTAAAATGTATCAATAGTAAAAGCGATTACTCTGTATTTATTATTTTTCGTAGAAATCTAAATCTAAAAAGATAAAAAGCTAACAAAACGTCACAAATAGATATTTTTTAAAAGGCTCAGTAATTTCCTAAATCCGCTGTAGATTTATAGCTAACATTAGCAATAATGCATTTGTTGGGGACATGAATTAATACATATTTTGTTCTCTAGTGTGTATTTGAAGGAGCAGGATGCTGTAAATGGGACCTAATCAAGAAAACTACTTATCTATGCAAACATTTTCCTGTCAATCTACCAATCTACTTAATACAGTATGTAGCATTTTTGCATGATTTTAACGTCTTTCGTCAAATTATTCTGATGGCAAAAGATTTTGTTTGTAGAAAAAAGAAAGACTCCTGAAGAAAACTGGACTTTAAAGTATGTGTTTCTTTCTTTCTCTTCGTCTCACTGTCCTTGGGTCAGACAAGACTGCGTGGGGGTGTATTGGTGTGCAATGCTCTCTGCCAGTGTCTTTTTCAACACTATCACTGGGAGTTGACAAAGTCTGTAATTTGTTGCAACTGTAAAAATACACTTTGTTTTCATACAAACAGATTGCAATTTATCCAGTCTGACTGTGCTTGTTTACCAATCTTGGCAACAACAAAAAAAGCAGCACAAAGCGAAGTGTATCAATTTCTTCTTAAATTACACTCCATTTTCCCCCCTCTTTAACCCCTGAGGACAAGGCCTTAGTAAGTCAATCAAAGTTAAGAGGGCAGGAGAAAATATAGAGTGAGGGACACAGCGAGAGGGAGATAGTGAGAGGCTGTACAGAGTGTACAGTTGGGAACAGAAGATCAAAGTCCACGAGGGAGGAGACAGAGTGGCATAGCAGCGAGCTGGCGCTGTGTTACGTGGAAGTTTTCTGAAGGGTAGAGGGCAGTCCTGAAGTCCAATCAAAACACACTTAGTTTATGTTGCCCTCTGTGGGGAACACTGACATGAATGGGCAGCTCTTCCTCTTGACATAGGTCGAAGCACAATAAAGCCTTGATCCCTCGGACGCAGACAAGTCTGCTGCTGAAATGCTGCAAAACCTATTCCAGACCCCAGCATGGGTGTGTTTAATCATGCCTTTGTTATTTAGCATTTTGCCTTTTTTGGGTACTTGACAATAGTATGAAGGAAAGAAAAGATGGGAAACGGGAAAGGGCACACATTAAAAGTTAGTGACAGGACTCAGAAAGTGCAGATGCTCACAGTTACATGGTTTGCGTCCCAGTTCGCTGCTCCACACAGATGCCTCTTATATGTTTGTGCGAATGCATGTACTGTATCCATGTGTATCTACTGGGGGGGTAACCTGAGCGCTGTGAGAGTGTAGTGGCTGCCAGGAGCTCATCTATAATGCAGGCCTGTCTCTAAGCAGGTTGCTGAGAGTGCAGGGGAAGGAGAGAATGCTCTCTCAGGTATCCAATAAATCCGTCCCTTCCATAGCCGAGACAATCGAGCTGTTCGAGTAGAGGCCCGTGCTGTAATTCCACCCCGTGGACGATTCTCAGAGCTGGGCTTCTGACGTGGGCCATGGTGAGTGGATGTGGTCGGCTGGACAGAAACACTCGCAAGGAGACACAAGCCTGCACGCACAGTACCATGTATAACCAAGTTAAAACTGCACTATTATCTCGCCTAAATAATGACTACAGAGCACAGTCAGACAGAAAATCTGATGCCTTTCAACTTCTTATAATTTTCACCCATTTATGCTCTCCGCCCGTCTCTTTCCTCGTTTCTAATAAGCTGAATCAGGACTGAGTCTATGCGTCTATATCAGACACAAAGAAAAGGAAACAGACCTCTCACTCTTTCCCATTAATCTCTAATGGAAGATCTCTATGGGCATAGAATCCCATGAATAATGTCTGCGCCTCATCAAGAAGGGCCCAGGGTTTCATTTACAGTCATTTATTTACAGGACTTTCCGAAAGTGACCGTGACTTGGCAAAAGGACACTCTGACGTTGAAAGAATGTTTGCATAAAGTAGATATCGCCTTAGAGAAAGAAACAATGCAGATGCTCAGCAGAATGGATGAAATTAAGAAGGGGGGGGGGGCTACAGAAATTATCAGGGGCTGAGGGGCTGATCCTTTAATCCCTCTACAGGCCTCTAGAAACAAGCTTGTACAAACAGAGACCTTATTCAGCCCTCCCCCCTCCATATATCCTCTACACACTTCCTTTTATTTCTTGCCTCTCTAAGTACAACCTAATGTTTACAGTCAACAGCACAACGCATCATGGTAAGTACAGCTTTAATATATCAACATACTTATAGACTATGAATATCACTCAATAGTATAGTTTACACTTTATATCAGTGTGTGCATGTGTGTGTCTGTACACGGCAGCTGGTGGTGCAGGGAGATCAGGTTCAGCGAAAACACGTGCTCACACACACACTCACACACACACATATGCCCGGGGCGTGTCTGGCAGGATCCAATAATCCCACTACTCCCAGCAATCCACTGGGGAGAAGAGTTTTTCTGTGCCACTCAGCAAACGCCATTACAGTTGTTTAGATTCTGTTTCAACGTGCTCTACCCACACAAAAGCAGCTGGACCTTCCACAACATATTAATGTAGCAACAGAGAGACCTTTACCATACACAGGAAGTGCTCATTTATGCTCACACACACACACACAGCAGCATCAGTAGCAGCAGCAACGTCATCTGTGTCTCCATCACTCTGCTCCTCATTAAGGGAAGCCCTGCTGGGCCCCATAGGGGGAACCTCCCTTTAGGTGACAGCTGCGCCACCAACAAAGAACCAATTTAGTCCCTATCCCACCTCGTCATTCACACGTTACCATGTCAACACAGCATCCATCCTGACCTTCTGCTTCCAGTCACACTCACTCTCATCCAACACTCAGGTTTGGAGAGTCCAAAAAGCCTGGAGGATGCTTTTATATCCACCAAGCCTGTCACATAGGGAAAGCAGAACAGTGTTGACAAAATAGTGGTCTTCGCTTTCTTTAAAGTGAGGAATTAAGTGCATTCATCAGAATATACTGGGCTTTTTTTAAGAACAAAGAACATGTTATAGCTCTTTACCTTAAAAGTAGATGGGTACAACTGTCCACATATCAGATACTAAAAACCTAATAATAACAGATTTATACAAATATCTGATTAAACAGCTTCAGAGTCTTATGAATACAACACAGTGAGCCAGGGTCAAACCTTTTTACAGATACTGTCCAGATCCGGCAGTCTGGTTTGCACCATCGCCCCAACCTGGAGAGCTAATTGCTGGAAGTAAAGATGTCCTGCTCCAGCCCGTTCCTATCCCTCCTGACCTCTTTTCTTGAAACAAACAGAGCAACGGCTGATGAGAGCTGTACTCTTCTCCGCTGAGCACCAAAAGTAACCAATAAAGGAAAAGTTTAGAGTATAAAAACAAAACAGATTGAACAAATACAAGAGTCTCTTATCATCAGTAGCTCAGAAGGCTCTGTGGTCTGAACTACACATGTGACCGTCTGTTATTCTGGGTCACAGTTGAACAGCTGAACTCTGGTATCTGTACTTGTTTCCTTGTCAGTGCAGACTATGGACTTTCATGGCCAATGTTCATCATGTGAGTAAACAATGTTATGAAACAGAAATCTGGAAACATACTGCTCATAGATTTCTCTCTGGTCACTGAGCCAGACAAAATTCTTACATATTCAGCAATATGAAAATCACATACAGAGACCTCCGAAATATGACTCTGCCAACAGAGCCGCCCAAGTCCTGATTTGATTGTCGGGATGTGGGCTGATGTCAAATCAGCTTTCCCTCACTTCCATGGCCATGAGTCCTGCCAGAGGGGATTGGACAGGCTGCTGTAGGTGGATGAAAGTAATAATCTGCTGGTGTGGGCACAGCGGTGGAAGGGAAAATAAACAAATTCTGGCACAGCATTCAGGCATCTGCCATCACATGGCTGACATTTCCCTATAATCCCTCCTTCTTCATATTCTGATTCCCTCTGGTGACTCACCTGGGCTGACTTAAATACCTGGTGGTGGCTGGAGGGGAAAGCAGGCCATAGAACAATAATCCCTGCCTGCCTACCTGCCTGCCAGGGGTTTGACTGGTGTTGCCGGGCAAATAAAAACAAGGTCAAAGCTGCTCCTGCCGAAGCCACAGGGAAAGTGCCAGGTGGGATCATCTGAAATACGCTTGGTTTTGTTATGAAGTCTGGATTTCTCAGGAAGAGGAGGGAGGAGGAGGAGTGCAGTCAGGTGGATGAATGAAACTGCCAGAGAGAGTTGACTGATAAAATGATGAAAGAGTGTGTAAAGAAACAAAAACAGCTACACCTCAGCTTCTCAAGTCCAAAACATCAACGTGTGACTGTGTGGTTCAACAAACCAAATTCATACTTGCAGAGTCCAGCTGACCGACGCATTCTAGAGGTATACACTCAAACACAGGGTTGACATGGCTGTGGATAATTAGCACTCCAAACACACACACATAACTTGCTCCTCAAATAGCCTCAGCCGGTACCAGCCAGAACTGAAGAAAATAAATAACTGAAGAAAAGAGTGTGCGCCATCGACGCGTCACACACTCCCTCCAGCTTCATTCTCCCAGCCTCTCAGTGAGGCTGCAGCCAGAACTGCAACCAGGACACACAGCCTCCTAAAGTCTGCAACTATCACGCATACTCTGCTCTGAAAAGCTTCAATATTGGCCTTTTCAGTCAAGCAGAGTCTTTGTTCCCAGCGATGCTTAACGATAAAGCTTTACAGAGCTCTATTTATGAATGCTAACCAGATCCATCCAGATAGATGATGAATGCAAACAGACAGAAAGGGACAGCGGGGCCAAGGAGACAGTGGAGTGAAAGAATAGCTCAGAGAAAAGTAGAGGAAGAAAAGCAGATTAGGGAGACAGAAAAGGATACGGAGGGTTATGAAGGAGGGAGATAGTGAGGAACATTTCGCGGCTGGAAACAGAAAAGAGGGAGAGGGGAGAAAAATGAATGAGGGACAGACAAAAAAGGAGAAGGAGAAACTGCTTTACTGCCACTGCTGTGGCGGCTTGCGGCGTGATACTGTACCGACCACGCTCCAATGGGAAAGACTCCCAGAGCGACAACAAAGGACACAAGAGGAGCCGGCTCCATGTGAACTGGGCCTGTCTGCCCTGCACGGCCAGGAGACAGCACACACACACAGACAAACACACTCAGCACTGCACACCAGAGCAGCTGCTGCCACAACAATCCCCCTTGTGCTCTTTTAATAGGGACGGCCTGCCTGGCCCGCCAACAACAAGGGCCGGGGAGAGAGACAGACACACAAAAAGTGACACAACAGACAAACACGCATATTGCAGGAGACTGGCTGTGACTGACACCATTTTAATGGCTGCAACATGAAAATACACAAAGCTATGGAGCAAACAAAACAAAAAAAAAATGGAGCATGTGAGTCTAACGCGAGGAAATGTTGTCCTAGATCTTCTTTCTTCTGCCTAAAGACAGAGTCTGCCACAGCAGAAAGCCAAGAAATCAATACACATTAGTGCTTCTATTACCTCCTGGGTTCATACTACAACTGCTTGCCCTTAAAAAAATGTTTTAGTATTAAATTATTTACCCCAAGCAGCTGAAGTGAGACACTTTAGAAAAAAAAAATCCAAATGGCAAACTCCTCATGGATATGAATATGCAGCCATTATTTTAAATGCTCTGTGGAGAATAGATGGATGGATGGAGCTCTCCCCTCCTCCTCCTCCTCTTCCTCCTCCTCTCTTTTAAAGCCCGGCTGCCGGCTACTCATCCAGTGCAGTTACATAAACATGCTTAGTAGCAGAGGACAGAGGTGGGCACACACAGAGCTTTCCTGCTGCCAATCTGAGTGAATAAAGAGATGGATGAAGGTGCAAAGTGGGGGAGAAAAGTCAGATGGTGAAGCAGGCAGGGGGGGACATGGACAAAGACAGAGGTAGAGTTAACTAATGCAAAATGAAACACTGCAAAAGGAAACTGAATGTGATTTGTGTGTGTGAACATAGTAAAATAACCGTGGCTGTGCATGTGTCCCTAAAAAAGTCTCATCATCTGTGAACCACCAGCGTTATAATGCCTCAGAGTATCATTTGGCTGCAACATCACAAGGTTGAGGGTTAGTTCTGTTGGTCTATACCTTTACCTACATCTCAACCTGTCCTTCAGAGGGCACAGAGAAGTACTGCATCAAAAAGCAGCAGCAGCAGCATCACCGCTGAGCCTAAAATAGCTCCTGCACGCACCGACGCATGACCGCTCAACACACTCCTGCAGCACTGCTACTGAACAAACACTGACAGCTGATCCACATACAAACAACGCACGCATTATGCACACATTTGAATGTCTCCTTGCAGACATACACACATGAACAATCGAAGAAAAACACCAGAGACAAACATACAAGCTGGAGAAGTACCTCCACATCACACCAGCTTCCACTCGGCAAAGACACAGCATCAGCAGATTACTCACAGCAGACAGAGCTCAGATTCATGGTCCTCTCTCAGCTCCGAGGCAGGGACGGATAGAAAAAAAAAAGCCAGGGGAAGAAAGACTGAACTGACGGTCAGGATGGAGAAAAACAACATGAAAAGCAGGGAGAGGGGGAGACAGAGGCTGGAGAATGACAGGCATTCCTCTAACTCCCGCAGCACCTTGGCTGTGAGTGGGTGGCCGGGAGCGTCACCGGGTCGCTGAAGACCTGCTCACGTCACACTTTTCATGAATGGAGCTGTCTGACGCAGAGAGGACGCGGCTCAAAGAGCAGAGGAGGAGGGGATGGGAGAGGGGGCTCGGGGGTTGCAGGAGAGGTGGAGCCTTCTGCACAGACTCTGAGAGGAGGAGCAAAGAGAGATGAAGAGGAGAAGGGAGGAGGAGAGGGGGGATGTATTTCAAAGCGGAACCAGCTGGGAACAGCAGGTTAGGCTGCGGTGGCGTCTCTGTAAGTAGGACAGGCCGTTTCTGCACAAGAGAAATCCCTTTGTGCCAAATCAGTAATCAGTTCTCTCCATGCCAGTTGTATCAACATCCCACATATGACTACACACTGTAACAAGTATTCCAGCATGGGCTATCCATTTGTGACTAAAAATAACATGAAAAATGTCCTTACAATTTCCTAAACATCTCTTCTCCAACCAACAGTTTAAAACCCAAAGGTTCAATTTCTTCTGTGCTATCACACACAACAGAGAACAGCAGCAAATCCTTACAACTGAGAGGCTGGAAGAAGAGAGAAGAGAAGGGTATTTTCTGTCTGAAAAATAACTAAATTGATTGTCAAATCAAATCAAATACTCGACTAATCGTTTCAGCTCTAAATACAACAACAACAAAAACTGTACAATACATATTTAGGATCTTATTTTGTAGTCCAGTGTGGCACCACAGAGGGAATCCTCTATAACACAATGTTAAATTTTATTTTCAGGTGAACTGTTTCTACGTAGCAGGTAATTACAGGTACAACAATTATTGATGATGACATGTTGTAACAAATAACTTTATTAATGGTAAATACATTTAGGAATGCTTTATAGATCAGTTATAAGGCATCCATTACAACAAGGTAAGGTTAAGAAAAATCCCTCTGGTTCCAATGAACCCTCCTCTAGGACACTTTTGACTTAATGACTCATAAAGTATTAGCATAAATTACGTATTACCTATTAATAAAGCCATTAGTTACTAATTAATCCATACATAAAACCTAATAACCCAATCCCTTCTTTGTGGAAATTCTCTTTAATGTAGTTTATAATTTGAAAATCTCAAATTAACCAAGGTCACATCCGCCTCCTCGCACACACACATGCACACACAGTTCAGACCTGCTTCTGTAGTTAAATAAAAATTAAATTAGTATGATTAACCTTGTGATTTTCACCACAGGGTGTAAATTATCTGCACAGCTGTGCTTTCTCTTCATAAGCTAATAACTAGTCTACTGTAAACTGTCAGACTTTGACTACATGAAAACGTAGGTTGATCATATACTGTTGTAGGACTGAATTTGAGTATTTTGCCAAGCTTTGCATGATGATGAGCACTCAAATCTCAAATCAAACCACCTGACAGGAGTCCATACTCAAGGGGGAATAAGAAAGTCTAAGCTTTGGGGTTGAAGGACTATGACAGTCGGAGAAAAATCAAAAAGGTCAGAGGCAGAATGTCAGAAGAACCATTCTTTACTCTCCTCAAAAGGTCATTTAATGTCTCTCACAATCTCTCACACTCTAGAATGAGCTCAAGTAAAAGCATTTCATTCAGCCGTTCAACTTCTCTACACATTTGTGCATTTGTGTGCAGGCTTTTGTATGCGTGTGCCTACATGTACTGACCTGTCAGGTGGTTTCTGAGCATCTCACAGGTTTTGCTGAATGCGATCTGGGCTCAGGTTCGGCTCCGTTTTTGCTTCTCACCTGCATATACACACACAGAGCAGGGATAAAGTGAGTGACAAGTTAAACTTTGTGGAGACTGAAAAATGGCATGAATGAAGATGCTGCATTGTGTGCAAATGCACATTTGAACATTTGGAGCGCTAACAAAGGTAATGCCATCTGCATCATTTTCAGATTTTCAGGGTGACATTAAAGAACATTGACTGAACGGCTGAGTCACCAGTTAATCAAAAGACTGGAGAGAAGGGGGGGGGGGGGTTCTGTGTCTGTCTGTATATATGTGTGTTTGTGAGTGTTAATGGCAGAGATTGATACTGACTGCAACCAGAGGGGGGTATATCAAAAGAGATTGATTGAGAAGGAGGGCCTGCGGGTGAAAGGAAAGGCTTGGGGAACAGATGCTCCACCCCATCCTCTCGTTAACGGCCTAAACCTCTGGGGAAGATGATGATGTCGGCAGGGGGGAGGGAGTAGTGGGAATGTAATGATGCATGGAGGGTCGGGGGTTGGGATATTGGAGCAGCATTGTCCACTCTCCATCCTCAAACCACACCCCAGCAGGGGACACTGCCAGAGGAGGAGGACTGGTATCCCGGGGCGAGGCTGAGGGGGAGACTTCCAAACACAGCCTATAAATAGCGTGAAATGACAGTCAAATGAGTCACGGTGCAGATGGCCGAGGATGCTGGTTCTAATGGGACCGACATTGGGGAATGGTAAGTGTAGTTGGCGGATTGTTGGATCTCTTCAAACTACACCTTTGTGATGCAAAGTCCAAAATGGAAACAATGTCAAGCATTCTTCTGGATCTGAAAAGAACAGGAGTGGGTGTAGACCGAAATTGTTATTCTTGCCATGCAGCTGAAGACACACTCCTGTAAACATGTACACAGTACACGCACAAAAACACAGCCGGGGCATTCCCAAATATACAGCTCTAGTAAATTTTGGCGAAGAGAGATAGAGCGAGACATTAGGTATCCATAGGAGCAAGGAATTCAAATACCTGAGCTGTTTGCTTAGCGAGGACATCTAGCTCCGCTCTACAGCTGAAATTCCAAAGGTCAGCAGATCACAAGCCTCTGAGCTTATGTGGAAACAAGCAAAGGCACATTGTACTACGAAAACTAGCCAGCAACTCACTCCAACTAAGAATTTTTTATGAAACACTGAACTAAATGTGATACATAGTCATGATACAGTTTAATGATATTATCAGACATAGCCAAAGGATCCTGTAAAACCAAAATTAATCAGAATCAGTGACTTAGAAGGAAGCTGAAGAGGCTTTCCAGTGTTTTAAATATGCAGTTTAATTTTTAAAAGGCTATCCTAGGGCTAGTGCTTTTAACAAATATTGATTGCATTTACTTTAAACTCATCAAAGCAGTGTTGACTTGTGAGAACTATCTATCTAACAAATAATGCATGAATATCAATCATAGTTTCCATATCAAAAACCCACAGATGTTTTAGTGAGCCAGGGCTACGTATGGGAGAGCTGTCTTTAAATTTTCTCTCATTATATTTCCTCCATCCTTCAATTTCGCATCGTATTTATTTTCTACTTTGATTACAGCTTCCTCAGGTAGAAACTGCCTTTCAGTACAGTATGTGAAACATTAATTATGTTCCTATCAGTCATCGCTTGAGATGAAAAAAAAACATAGATAAATCACAAAGTAAAAGCAAAGCTCATTATAATAAGACTATAAAACAGTTTTTTTGTGATCATCATGGCCTCTCGGGCCCTCCTAACACACCTCTGCTGAGCCAAACATCTGCCATATTTACTTTTGCTGCAATTACATGGACAAGCCACCTGCCTGACTACTTGAGGTGATACTGTTCTGTGCCTTGGCTTGCTTCATACTGTGTTAATATGCTGTGTGCGGGTCAGTGCTATACTCTGTAGCATACCACTGCTTGTTATGCCACAGAAGTGATTGAAGTCTTTAATGATCACCAATGACTAGATTGTTTACAGCTACAACATGATGAGTGATTAACACTGTGTTATGGTTTTATTCTTACTAGAAAGTCTATAGAATCTAACTAACAATACTCATTGTATTCCTCATGTACTGTAACTCAAGTCGATCATAAAGGACGTTTTTGTCAATTGAATCAGAAACTATTCCAAGCAAAGTGAAGTTAAGAACAGGGAATCATTGGAGGGTAACATATATTATATATATTCCCATGCAGAAAATGATTGTCTCAAAATATGAACTGAATCGGAAATTCACACTAAGGATGCAACTACTTTAATAATAATCTGACAATTATTTAGCCAGTGAAAAAGGTTAAAAAAACTGGAATCTCCAAATATCTCGTCCGACCAACAGTCAAAAAGCCAAAAACTATTCAATCTACAAAAATAGAAAACATAAAATAGAACAATATGCTGATTTAAAAAGCTGAATCCAGAGAAAGCTTGCCATTTTTGCTTGAAAAATGACCAATTTATCAATTATAAAATTGTTGGCAACTTCAGCCTCCACACAGTGTTTCACAGGTCAGTGTCAAAATCCATCATCTTTCCATCATCATCTTAATATAAGATCTAGATGTTTGAAAAAATGAATTACATCCACAAATTTGCCCATGAATCATAGCCTAATCTAACTTACTACAAGCCTTTAAATAGGTTGTCTAATCTAAACAATAGCCACAACCAGATATTAATCCTTATTCAGATTTATTAGATGGTCAAGAAAAAATCCAGACCACTTCTTAAACAACAAAAGCGTCTGACCTCAAGTCTCTAAATTAGCTTTATCCCAGCGGCCGAAGCCTCTTGTTCTGTCTTCATCACCGGCCACACAGACATGATGTACAGCCAGTTAGTGCTCCATGTGCCCTGGCCTTGCCTCCAAGTGCAACAGAGCTGTAAACCACACTGGCTTAGCTCCGTTATACACACTCATTACTATTTCACCAGCAGCGGAACAACAGCACTGACAGCTCCTGTGTCCCCCGCATTAATAAGAGAAAAAGCACCATCGCAGCTTACAGTGGTTTACCTTTACCATCTGCCATCGCATGCAGTGGCCAGGTACAGACACGCTTGCCCACACACACACACACACATCTATGATTACAGACTAATAAATAAGACCTCTATGGAGATTTGCTCAGTCTTACAGTATGCTGACATGTCATACTGGGTCACATTAAATTATGAGTAAGTACAGGTGGAAGAAGTAATCAAATCTGGCAACGTCAACACAAAAACCCTCTCTCCAATACAAGTGATTCAAAGTGTCACTTAAGTACAACCAGTATCAAAGATAGACATTGTACAGATGAATGATTATGTTCTTGTTTTTCATATATTAGGGTTTTTTTATGCAATAGTTTTTGCTTTACATGGGAAACAAAGTTAAATGTTTAGGTTACTTGTTTAATCTTTAATTTTAACTTTTGGGGCTAAGAAAACGTTGGTAGATTTATAGTCCAAAATGCATTGCATTATTGATTTAAAATAATGTTCTTTTAAGTAGTGTCTGAAAGGTCGAGATTTTAGAGATATCTCTTTATATTATGAGCTACTAGGTGTCACGTTTCCTTCGCGCCGTATATCATACTTGGCTAAAAAACGGAATTTATATCTAAAATTTTCCACTTTAAACTATTTGATGTAGGTAAAGTTTTGTGCAATTAGGTTGTCTTTTATGAAATGAAAAAATGATTTTGTATGTTCGCATTTATCAGAGCAGGTACTGTTTTGGTATTGGTACTGAAACTAACTACATTAGTATAGAAAACGTACTATTAGCACTTGAGAGCTTAATGAATCTGTAAAATAACTACAGCAATCAAAAAACTTAGTAAAATTTAAAGTTAAAAATAGAATTATAAAAAAGTAAACTAAGAGCAGAAACCCTTAAGAAAATGGCAATTCTCATACAAACCACCCGTATCTAAAACTGTACTCGAGTACACTCTGAGATCTCTGTACTCCATTAAAAGTACAGGGTAGGTCTAAGTTGTGTGACTGCAGAATGCAACCTCTAAGACAATCAATGAGGTAAACTTGGAAATAGTGTGTAAAGCAATTAAACTGTCAATAAAAGCCTTTTTCTGTCACTGTGATCGGCTCAAGGTCTACTGTTGGCACAGCAACAGTCAGACATAGACAGACCAGATACTTCTAGAGGGGAGATTTCCCTCTGTTAGAGTAACTAATCTAATTCATTTCTCAGTCTATGATTACTTTAATGTCTCTTCACATGTACGGCAGTGAGCTGTTAATGGAGAGAAACCCTTATTATGTAATAGTAGTACATTACAGGACTTTATTGTCCTAAAAAAGCTCAAAAAAAGCTGAAGCTTACAGTAAATTAACAAATAGAAGATAGAAAGCAGAAATACTTATATTATCCCTTCACATTTCCTGATTTAAGTATAAAGTACTTCATCTTTGCCTCTGTAGGGAAGAGCTTTATTTACTTTATTTATTCTTACGGGTCAGTTTTCCCTACAAGATGTCTCCCCTACTTGCCAAATCTGAAATTATTAACACTTATCTTAATTTTTACTGTACAAAAACCCTTGTAATAAGGTGGTATGACTGTTTCCACACTTTCACCAAATGCTTTTTTGGTACCGTCTGCACCCCCAGAACAGAGATAGCTGGTCGGCCACTGGATAAAAGAAATGGAGAGAGAAAGTCAGATGAGTTCAGGAAATACCTAAACTAATGAGAACAGACTGGTCCCCGAGTATGTTGACTTCATGCACAAGGACAACCCTGTTTGCCTAAGATGGATGATAGAAACAGGCCGGCCTGTCTGGTGGATTGGATTTACAAAGGCAGGCATGGATGAGAGTCCTGCACACAACAACCACTGATTCTGAGAGACAGATAATGCTTGTGAGATTACCGTGCTGAGCCCACCAACAACCTCGGCCTGACCAATCCGCGCTGAGAGGAAATTACATAACAATGACTGTTCAACACTCCCGGAGGATTCTGCCCGCACCACAACAATCCATCTATCCTGGTTCCCTCTCTTTATCGTGAGTTCAGAGTAGACTGCAGGAGTAAACAGATGAGGAGCAGCAGACAGAAAGCCTGTGCCATCGCCACCCCCCCCCAACTGTATGCACCTGGTAATCCCGAGCGTGATTTATGGGATTGCGTGCAGAGCTATAATGCAGAACACAGCAGCAAGTCTTAGATAACATAAAATGTTATGAAGGCTCTACAGCTTTTCTTGCTTCTAATTATTTCACTAAACAGAATTATCGAAGTGGGAGGAAATGAACACACACTGGGATGTCATGTTCACATACACTTCACCTCCTACTTACATCCCTGGACGGAGGATATGAGGTAGAGTGTGGGGTTGCAGTGGGTGGCAGGCAGTTGTGGTCTGCCTGAGATTACTACTGTGTAGCTGGGGGTGTATGGTGCTGTTAGACGAATATGTGAGGTTACAGCTGTAGAGGAGACTGCAGGGCAGAGCACACGCTGTATATAAAGTGTGCACTGTAATACAGTGGCATAATTATCAGAAAGAACTACATTTTAATTATTAAGAGGGCAGATAAATGTTCCTTTATCACCGATTTTTAGTATGTTTTCCACCTGTGTTTAGAGCTGCAACTAACACTTACTTTCAGTGTCGATTAAACGAGCAATTATTCTATTAATGAACTGATTAGGTGTTAAATTGTTTAGTCTATAAAATACAAACAATGCAGAAAAAAACCCATCTCAAGTTTGGAAGTACTCATTTTGTTTCACAAACAATCAGATTCAGTTTAAAAGTGTACGAAAATGTAAAAGTTTTTAAGATTGAACTGGAGAATTTTTTTCGGAACTAATTATCAATATTGTTGCCATAATTTATCTGATGATCAACTATTTGCTCTAGTTGTGTTCAACAAATGATTTAAAACTCCAAAATATCAATTTGGTATTGAGTTTAAAAATAAAAAAAAACAGTATTGGTCATTTGGACACTTTCCCTCTTTGAGATGCTGCTCTAGATTAACATTTGTTTTGGCCACATGCTGCACACTTACACCTTGTGATAAAAATGATCCCTGTTGCATTAGACGAGCATTACTCATGGATACGTAAGGCTGCATTATACCATTGATCTATGAGTAACAATGCATCCTTTTCTACTCACATATTATTCTACAGATGCACAACATCAGAGGTCAGAGATACTGCAAACACATTTAAACGACCACACACACACACACACACACACACACACATACAAATATATAGTCTGTATGACTTGTGCATGTGCTCTGGTTCTTGCTCCTCCACTCGTGTGTGTTAATATGCTCCCCATGAGGCGCTGCAGGCTGTGGTAATTATAGAAGCTCAGCTAGCAGACACATCACAAGAGAGAAGTACATTTAAAGCAATGTGCAGTTGCGTGAATACAGTACATACACACAAACCAAAGCACACACACACACACACTCACACACACACTCACACACACTACTAAAACATTGTAAATTATCATTCACATGTAAAATGGGTCTCCTGTGAAGGTTTTTCAGGGTGTTTGGCCACATTTAAAACTTAAAAAAGGTGCACATAAATGCATCTTTTTACTACATATGACTGGGGAGTAACCCAACATTGCTCCAGGAAGTAAAGCCTGCATAATATTAGCCGCAAAGCCCAGCCACACTTAGGGTTCAACAATGCTGAGTTAATCTAAACCCTTCACAGTCACTACTGTAATACCCCTGCCCAAATATAAAGAGATGTGCGGCTTAACCCACTTCTCAACCCAATCCTAAAACAGGCTGACCAGCAGAGCGTCTGCGAGTGTGTCCAATAAACCCTTTTGGCAAACGGCAACTCTACCTCCGGCGGATGCTAACAGAGCAGAGGGGCCCGGAAGACGGAAGATGCTTACTTTCTTAATCAAGCTGAGTTGTCGTTATTGGCATTTAGTGGTCTGATATAGATGTGAGGCGTGCCAGGATGGCTCTCGGTGTGACAAGCTGGCCCTGCGTGTGGCGCACAGTAAGCTAAGGATGGGATGGAGGCAGGGCCTGTGGAGCACAGACAATGTCATTACAGAAATGTCAGTCAGGAGGAAGGAGAGGAAGAGAGGGCCTGGGGGGGGGAGAGGGGAGGAGAGGAAGAGAGATAAAGAGGGATACGGTAGGAAAGGGGGCAATACATTCATGTTCACATCCCTCCTTTACGTTTGTTGTTTGGCTTTTTCCACTCAAATGCCCTTCAATAGCCGTACATGCACGCAATATGAACATTCAGCACATACGGTAAACCTATGTAATTATTATTCACTGCTCAGCTCCACATTTATTCAATATATAGCTTTATTTTATTGTCCATTTGTTGTAGTTTGATTTACTGTGTTGGGTGTAGGACTATAAGGATTATTAGTATTTTTCAGCTTCACTTAAATAATCCTTTAGTCTATAAAAAGTCACAAGTTTGTGAATAATATTACAATAATAACATTAAATTTCCCACAGAGCAAGGTAATGTCTTTAAATTTCTTGTTTTGTCCGACCAACAGTCCAAAACCCAGCAGGTTTTCAATAAACAGTGACACAAAACAGAGAAAAAGAAAGAAATGATCACATTTGAGAAGCTGAAACCAGAGAATTTTGAGGGTCTTTGCTTGATAATTGACAAATAGTTCATTGTCAAAAATAATTAACAACTGTTAATCAACTGTTTCAGTACTAGCTGGGTGTAAAAGATATTGTGCCTGTATATTTTCTCTAATTTTGTGCCATGACATCAAACAACACTGATTCCAAACTTGGCACTCAAACATTTTGGACAATATCAATTGTTTTTTAGCCTGTAGACCTTTTTCTCAGCCGCCATTTTGACATAAAATAGTAGGGTACACAGGTGTTAGTAATGATTTAATTAAGATTCTGTTCAATTTAGTGTAGCAGAACCTTTCCAGTGAGCCAACATACACAATAGCAGCACCCTGACTCTGTTTAACATGAACAGGAGCTTTAACCAGTATCACTGGTAACAACTGTGTTTACCCTACTGTTTCATGTCAAAATGGATGCCGTGAAAAAGGTCTAAAATGGCATCAAAGCTAACATCAGAATGATGGAGTGAAAACACCTGTGGGGGTGAACCAAGAGTGTGGGGAGTAACTAATGTAGTCCTTTTTCTCATGGCTGTGATGGATCAAGGGCAGCAAACCACTAATGACACATAAAACATAAAACCTTTATACTATATTCTTAAATGTTGTTTCATCTTATGAAATACAGCAATGAGCTTATTCATTAAGCCCGATGGAACGCGACACTGACGCTATATAAATGTGACCAAAAAGTAAACAAGCTGAGTCTCCGGGGCTGGGATTAGAGAGATCAGACCAGCTGCAGGGCCACACTGCTGCTGCTGCTACACATGTCAATTACATAAAATACAGCTTCCTGTCTGTACGCCAGCATCAGGACCGGCCTGCCCTTCCTATGTCTCTGCTGACGCTCTGCTCGACGTGGCACTCAACAGCTCAGATGCGCAGGTACTCTTGACAACTGTACAAACATGCCACGCAACAGCAGCACCAGAGTGACCCACTTCTTCTAGAAGAGGGAATTTTGAGCGTTGAACCACTTATAGGATAAGGCTAGTGGCACTCTTATTTTTCTTATTGTCAACAAATCCCATGAAAATCCTCTCAAATGTTGTTAGTATGTCTTTCAGTCCACTTCTCTATCCTGTCTGTGACACTGTACTCATTTCTACTGAATGTGTAAATCTTTGGGTTCAACGTATTTAAGGCCAACATGGAGGAGTTTAAAGTGTTGAAATCTGAACATCATGACAACTGGGCAAACCTCTTCTGCTGATGAAGGTCGAGTGATAAGATTGCAAGCTCAAGAACAGAAATAGACTTCGCGATGATGTTGTTTTGTCGACTACTGTTTCCAAGGTCAAGAATGAACTCTCTCAACATCAATATATAGGTTCATTTCTAAAAAAAGGCTCGGCCATTTTATAAAACAGCTGGGCTTAGTAGAGTTTAGAAAACGTTACTCAAACAGGACTAGTAGCACATTTGCTCGGGACTATTTTCAGTTGCGGATTAATACACAATCGGTATGCTAGTGAGTATATCTGGCACTAGGATGATATATGTGGGGCTGAGCCAAAATAAACTACAGTGCCCATATTTGTGGTGATAGTGTAACAGTGTGGCTCACTGATGTGTCTTTAAGCTCTACGGCACAGAACGATACACTGCATTATATATTGTCACTTCAATAGGTTGGTCGTTTGGGTCTTTTCATGCAATTTGTTGACATTAAGAAGAATATTAAATTAAAGCTCATTAAAAAAAATGCAGAAAAGCAACTAATCACAGACAAAATTTGCGTAGAATATAGCCAGCCTCATCCTTTAAGAAACACTCCTATTATGATTGCTGCTAATGAAATGTGGGGAATTCGTTGACTTCCCCCCTCTCTCTGTAACATATCGGGAAATGAAATGGAAGTCACGCCCTCACTGCCGTACTGTGTATTGTTGAAAGGAAAAACAATCTGCTCATTCTCTGTTGGTGGCTGAGTTTGGGTTCAATGTCAATGTATGAAAAAAACTCTGGCCCACAGTTACAGTTGCTCACATTTACCGTAAACCTGGTGTTGGGTGTCTTTGTGCTATAGTTAAGAAACACAAAGAACACCAGAGAGGTGTAACCTTCAACACTCTGTTAGTGGGGGACTGCATTTGGCTGATTGGTGCCGTGTGTGACCTGTAACTGCACCACAGACAGGCAAGCCGTTACAAGAGAAGCAAAGCCATTAGTGACACACGTGGACACTTACTGGAAATGTCCCACTCAGCACAATGAGGGTGGAACACAATGCTGCTGTCGTGACAGCACACAGCATCCACCGCTCACACGTGTAACGCTTTCCACCGCTGACTGTCAAGTATGCGTTTGGGACACAAGTGAAAAAGCGGACGAACCATAAAACTGTTGTGACATTAAGTCTTCGTGAAAGACGTACGAATGATCACCTCTGATTTGTGTCAGATGGCCGACTGAGAGCTGCTCGCAGAGAGCATGGAGGCTGATGTGTTAGATTGTGCTGTGGTCAACAAAGAAAAAAATAGATGGCAACATGCAAACATGTGGTTCGAATAAGTGTAACAGTGTCACAGAAATAACAAGGCACAGAGATAGGTACACATTTTAAAGGGAAATGCTTATTATACAGTTCAATTAACCTTTTAATAGCATTACATTTGTGTGTATTATGACTTGTTTAGGACATAGATTTGACTCAGGACATCATTTAGCAAGACATGGGGCTTACTAGAGACTAAACTATGACTTTGTTCTGCTATATAATGTAGTTGAATCGTATTACATAAGACTGAGAGGTGTCTCCCCTCATTGTTATAAATGGGGTTGGCAAAATATTAGAAACATCTCTCATTATGATGCTGCAGCATTACTAGGAGTCTGGTGATTGAATACATATCACAATACAGGGGTTATGGTTCAATACACTGTGATACTGTAAGTGAGGTGATATATATTTATATTGTGATATAAAAAAAAGAACAACATCAGACTATATGCATAAAATCTAAAACCAACGTTTGTATGCAATCAGAACGGTGGGATCTGCATTTGTATTCACCACAGTCGCAGTAACATCCAACGTCAGAGCCCTCACTTTACATTTATAACATGTAGTTGGATGTTTAAACACAAAAATCAAATTACAATATCACAAAATAAAATATTGTTGCATTGTTTTTGGACCAGTACAGCCTCAAAAACGTCCATATAGTTTAATCTAAAACAGTTCACTTAATGGAGACTTATTGCAGGGTTGTGGCATTAGTTTAAGCCACATATAGCTATAACCCTAATCCTTACAAACAAGTGTAAACACCATATAACATCCTCAATACAAACAGTGCAGTCTAACTGAAAGGAAAACAAAATATTCAAACCAGAGCCAAACCTCTCCCAGCCAGGGGCTTTTGTTTTAGCCACGTAGTCAAAAAAAATACTACACAAAAAGTACTTTCTGAGTAACATCTCACTCAAAAACAAACATTTCTTCACCACCCACTATAATTTACCCTCCCTCCTGCAACAGCAGCGCACAGAGGTCTGTAATTTCCTCCTGCTTCAAACAGACAAGGTCTTTTTCTAGACCCAGTTCAACAAAGATTGTCCACTTGATTACATAAGGAAGACAAAAAAAAGAGAGAGAGAGAAGCTTTTTTTAAATACTTGTATGCGCAATAACCACTTTATATACACACATATATATATATATATCTGCTGTTTGGCTGATTAAACCCGGTGGTACAGGCTTTAACTCGGGCTGCAACTATAGGTGTTTATTATGGGCTGAAACATTCATTCATAAACAGTATGAACAGTTTACAGCGTTATGCAGTAACACCGTCATCGACGTTAATACACACAACACACCGCAGCTCCACTGACAGATATACACACACACACACACACACACACACAGTCTCATCCCAACAATCAGACCCAATCCCGTCCAACTGTGAGAGCTGTGGAGCTTTTATTGTCACTATAAAGGATTAAAGTCATTAAATAAACGCAGGATATTACCGTGTAGCTCCGCTGGATCCCTCAGAGATGTCCACACTGCTCTCTCTCCCCCTCTCTCTCCCTCCCTCTCTCCCTCCCTCTGTCTCTCTCTCTCTCTCTCTCTCTCAGTCCATATATTTATTGTCCAATCCAATGGTGTAGCCTTGTGAGCGTGCTACGTCACTTCCGGACACCTGTAAACCTCCGGCGTGCACGTCGTCGCAGATCGTCTATTGGAGAGATGAGTTCAGCAACACCTGAAAATGGGGGTTGGTACACTAACATATATTGAAATAAGCAGCAGTAACTGCAGACTGTGGTTAAAAGTTTTTGCACCACAAGAAGTAATGAAGGTAAACTTTTGGAGAAACTTAAATCCAGGTGAAATCACAGTATTTTTTAACAAAGAAATGTGTTGTCATAATGTAAATAATATGTAAGGGGTAAATCCCAATGAGGCGTCCATATCAGGAATTAATTTTAATTAATTTATCTTACTTGAGTAAATTATCTTAATACTTCCTAGGTAGATGCACTTGCTTGTAAAAAAACAAATAGTGACTGCGGAAAATGGTTTAAAGTTTTTAACTGAGATGTGTTTTTGTACTTACTATTTTACCACAAGATATAATTGATGTGAACATTTGGAAAGACCTAAATCTAGGTGAAATCACAGTATTACAATCACAATAAATCAAATTTTTCTAATGATACTAATAATAAAAACCCCTGAAATAATGTAAATAATATGTAAGGGGTTAATCCCAATTAGGAATTCATTTTAATTAATTTTACTTGAGTAAATTATCTTAATAGTTCCTCCTCCAGTCCCATTAGGTAGATGCACTTGCTTGTAAAATCATAGTATCTCATCATTTTTAAAAGAGACCAGAATGATTAAGCTACTGAACTCCTTTCACTGTCTTTTAACACCGTATCATGGCTGTATTAAAACCTCAAGCCCCTTTAAGACGAGATAATAATGTAGGACTAAACATTAGGTCAAATATTTTAGTTGTGCAAATTCTGTAACAAACTACAAAAGAACAAGGCCTCCTGAGGTTTCTCCTATTGTTTCCAAGTAAATAGTTTTGTTTGTTCTGTTTTGTTTTGTTTTTCTTATGTGAATCGAGGATATAAGAATAAAAGGATTTCCCTAATGCATATTGTCTACATATTGCAACAACAGGCAGTTGTATATATATAGTTCATATATCCAAACAAATGCTTATTTTCTCGTCGCTGTACAGGATAAACTTCTGCTTCTGACCACATTTTGTGAACGATCTGTTCACTGTGGAAAATGTACAAAATTCACAATTCCTTCAAAGCATGCACAGTAAAACAGATTATTCAGTGTTGTTTTAAGGGCCACTCAACAACAACCTGAAGCATAACCGAAACAAGAGTTGTAAACAGGACGAAAATGAAAACAAATTGTGGTTTGGTTGGTGTGACAGCTTCAGGGACAAAACAAATCTGAACCAGTAATTAGTGGTAGATCCCAGTTCCCTATTAGTCAGGTTTTTAGATTTAAATTTAGCAGTGACCCACTGGCACAGTTTGTTTTTGTCATTTTAACTTTCTTCATTATTAACTACCAAAATAATGCTGCATATATGTAAGTACACAATTTATAGTATAAAACATAGAACTGAGATATTCCTGGACCTTTTTCAAATTGTTTCATTGTTAATTTTGGATCATTCTTGCCTTCCATAGACATTAATAATAATAAATAAATGAGTTGGGATCAGTCAGTGCAGTCTCTGGGACGATATGCAGCAGTGGTGGAAGAAGGACTCACAGCTTCTACTTACGTTAAAGTAGTATTACTAGATTATACTCAACTAAAAGTCCTTGTATTTACTTGAGTTAAAGTATAAAAGAATTAGCATCAAACTTAAAGTACCAAAAATAAAATTCATCATGCAGTATGGACCTTTTCATTATAATAGGCCAATATATTCTATTACAGGGTTATACTTATTGATGCATGTGTACATGTTAACATATTAATGTTGCAGCTGGTAAAGCGGCTAATGTTTATTTGACATAGCCTACTGCTTGGTAACTGGAGTAAAAGTACAATATTTATAATATAATACATATATGTACAATATAATAATCATTTGACAGCACTGGATGTTAACAAAATATTTTGACTGAATTAAAAGTGGTCAACAATAACAGAACCCCAACAGTGACTCTCTCAGTGCTTTGTGGTATCATGAAATACGATCAGAGTGGGAGCTCTCAGTTTTCTTACCCTCTCTGAAGCTGTGGTTAAAAATAGCTTCTGTATGTTTTCAATGGCGCTGCGCTGCCGGGGACAAATCACAATAATAAAGGCAGGGGGGGTAATACATTATACATTTTTATGTTTGCAGAGTTTAATCTTCACAATGAAACGTCTTCATTTAAGAGCCTGCAGGAACTTTACAATCACACATGTCCACTTCACATTAAAAGTCCCCACTCTGTATATGTTATCACGGAGAGAAATGAATGATCTTTCCTGATTTCCTGGCAGATGAATTATCTATTTATCTGAATGAGGAAAAACATAAGCGGAATGAGGAGGGTGTGAAACCGATACTGCGCTGTCTGGCCACCTCTGCCTGAGCCAATGAGCGCCCAGAGGCTGCTCCGAAACTGCTGCTAGACTGCAAATGCTTGGCAGGTGGACAAAAACAGTGTCGACTGTAGAAGAGATCACAAACTGAATATGCATGAGTTCACTGCACTGAGATAATCCCCAAAGTGTTCAGTTTGAGTTTAATTTCTCTGCAGAGCAATGTGGGAGAACACAGTATTTTTCTATTAAACACAAAAAGCAGAAAAGACCATTCAGTTTAGGTAGTTTTTTATTTTTTTTAAATAATTATTAAGGCCAAGAGTGCTTGATTATGTCAGGTCACACGTGAAATAAACACAAACAAGTACAGGGAAGTTGAGCAGAAAAAGTAAATATGTTGGTGGTGGAAGTTAAATTAGAGCAGTAGTGATACAGAAGTATTAGTAGTCCACAATATACAGTATATACGGTCCCTTTCAGATATTATTATAAACTGTGAATTATTGTATTATTGATGTACCGCCTTGTAAATATTCTAATATTGCAGCTGGTGAAACGAAAATGACAACTGGAAATCCATATACAATCATACACAAGAAAAATAAAGATAAAAATACATTTAAGATGAAATAAATAGAACCTTTCAAATGTATAAAAAATAAAAATGTTTCTTCTTTCTATGACCAATGTCCATCTTCTTCCCATCATACAGTCAACATGAAGTGAGGCAACAGAGGAACATATCATCATCTCCAGATAATTAATTAAAGGACCTCATACAGCTTCCAAACTGGAATAAAGCTTCTCTGGAACACTTGAGATGATCTAAGAAGGTCTTTTGAATCTGCAGATCTACATTTCTGTCGCAATTATATAGATATTTATTATTAAAAAAAGTCTAAAAGTCTCATTTATTTCTATACGATTGACTATATTATCCACGTGTTGGGCATTTTCATCTGCAACAATGCCTCATTTTATACACAGTAAGATATACTGTCAGATTAATGTAGTGAAGTAAAACAATATTTGAATATGTATGTATCTGAAATGTACTGATGAAGAAGTATTAAGCAGCATAAAATGGAAATACTCGTGTGACGTACAACTACCTCGAAACTGGATCATATTTGAGTGAGTGTACTTAGTTACTCTGCAGTACTGGAGTATTTATTCTCACAACACATAGCACATTCAGTGTCGTATGACGTGTGCAAATTGTTATTCACAGCAGCATAACATTATATGGCTTTATATAGTTTATTTAGTGATTTCAGTGCAATGTAATGAATCCACGTCAGCCTAAACAAAAGGCCACGTGAACAGGCTGAAGAAAAGCGAGAGAGGCACGTTTACAGCTACAGCTACAGCTACAGCGGTGTGAACATCAGAACTTCCTGTTGTGCAGCTCAGCAACCTGCCGCAGAAATTCTCTTTGGTTTGAGCCAAGGTTGGTTTTGCCGCTCACCTCCTGCCACTGAAGACACCCGTGTTTGCTCACCAACTGAGAGAGAGATCGTCACAAAACAATGATGAGCAAATATATATATTCACTGTAGGAGGAATTGGACCTGAATTCTGTCCACAAATTTCGGCCAATGTAATTGGAAAAAAAATCTAATAATTCTTTGTTCTCACCACGTTGTTGATGTCTACCATCACCTGGCTCGTTCTGTCCAGGTGAATATTTAGGACGGTGGTCTCCACCCAGGCGTTATCCGTGTTCCTGCAGTCATCCACATAACCCTCAAACACCTAAAACACAGTGACACAGAAACTGCATGTCAGAATCAACAAGTTCCTCAATGTCAGAGTCAAGAAAAGCACTTTGAATTCATTATTATAAGATAAATAATAGAAACACCTGTCAGTATAATACAACACAGTTCAACAGCACCACAAACTATATCCTCCAAAATAAAGTTCAATCAACACCTCTCTAAAAC
>NW_023340095.1:11645493-11655319 GCF_004916995.1 Morone saxatilis | reverse complement strand
CTAGGTGTACCTAATAAACTGGAAACTATGAGTGTAGGTTACTCAGATTTCCATAAAGAATCTAAGATCATCAGACAAAGGGCTCTGGTCGTGTCTCACTCAGGGTTCATCGCAAATGGTGATCAAGCTTTTATTGTCATAAAGTCCTTGTTAATGTGTTTTAAATACTCAACTCAAGAGCTAATCATCGTCAAAGGCTTGACCAAATCTGTTCTTATTCTTTAACAATTCTTGCTTGTCTTTGATTTAAATATTGCATCACATGTGTTTTATTGTTGTTTTTCTTATTATACAAATAAAGTATTTAAGGGAGCAGTGTGCAGGATTTAGTGGCATCTAGTGGTGAAGTTGCAAACTGCAACTAACTGAACACCTCTTTACGTCAGAATTTTACAACCTGGCAATGAAAAGCGTCTTTGAAAAGTGTGTAGAAACTATAGTGGCCCCTAAACTAGACCCAATCTATAGCCAGTGTTTGGTTTGTCCATTCTGGGTTCCTGTAGAAACATGGCGGTTCAACATGGTGGACTTGCCTGTACTGTATATACAAACGGCTCATTCTAAAGTAAAGCTTTAAAGTAAAAAGCATAACAATTCTTATATTCAAGTTATTACACACTACACACTATGAAAACATATCTCTAAATATTATATTCAATTTCTGCCAATAGATCCTCCTAAATGTGACACACTGGCCCGTTAAGGTCTTTTTTTAACACAAAATGTACTTGTATTTATTATTTGACTGACTCCCTCTAGGAACATTCAAGCTCTACTCTATAAAGCAAAGTGTCTTACCTTTATTCCCTCTGATACTTTTTCATTTATTTTTTCATACAGACTCTTTCCCATGGTTTTCTTAAGACTCGCTGGCAGCTGGTCAGCAGATTGGACTGGTCCCTGAAGGTTTTCAAAATCATAACCGTACATTTATGTGAACAGCTCAAAAAGTAAAAACAAAACAAAAGCAGAAAAAAAACAGCTGAAGTGGACAAACAGTTGGACTCACCCCAGGTAAAAGTAAGGTTCCTTGGCTCTCACCCCAAACCCCGAGGTACTCCAAAACAGATCGCTCGCTGTCTCGCCAGCTAAAAATCAATTCTCGAGGTCTTAGATCATACTGTGCAATCCAATGATGGCAAAAACAACCATTTTAAAAGCAGTGAAAGGACATGAGACGACCTACCGTGTAATCACAAGGTCTACATTCAGATTTGCACCAAGGCGGGTTAGTGCACCTCGTCCCGTGATGCCCGTCCTCCCTCCTGGGTTTCTAATGACAGATAAGATACACATCAGACATCAAAGACATGCTTGTAAAGTTACTGAAAGTGCTATTTGATACATTGTATATCGTATCTAGTATCATACCTGTAATTATCTAAGGCATCTGATTCTGATCTGCAGAGAGAAAGAATAAATTAAATGTAAGAGATGAAGAGCTCAGAGGAGGCTGTGTTGTAACTGTAGTATTTAAATAAATATATTTCAAATATATTTTTATATTTGATTCGAGATGACACTGACATTCTTTGTTTCGATTTGAACATCTTTTGTTATCTTGACAAAAGCACCCTTCAAGACTGCAAATGTATCCACACACCAGGCCACAGCAACCAAACATTATGTATGGTACATTACGTGGTAAATACACACCCATCCACGTGGTCCCCACCATCTTCAGTGGCGTATGAAGTCGGCATATATGAGCTGAAGCTGACCTAAAACAAAGAGGACATTAAAACCACTTAGATCCAACAAACCCAAACCATATTATTAATTCATTAATGTTTGTCTGTTTATCAAGATCATTATTGCGTTCTGCATAACAGAAGTTTTTCTTCTTGGAGTCCACATACTTTACATGGTGACAATACTATACACATACAAACATTCACATTACTCATCCAACACATCATACCTACGTTTTACTGTAAAAATAACAATTGACACAATTTAAAGACAAACAAACAACAATTACAAATAAGATAAAAAAAAATAAAAAAGACTCCATCTGAATACATCATATTCTAACAGATATATATCATAATTTAATTGTATTGCCTGTGGAACCCTTATGCACACAAGAGTAGCTACAAGTAACTAAGTTTCCATTTAAGTAATGCTCTCTTGGCATTTCTTTAAAACCATACATATATAATTTTGTTGTATAATGATTTGTGAGTGAATTCCATTCCACTATTTCTCTGTATGTTATGTTCGCTGAACTGTACAGTTTGGGTTTTTGGGAAAGTAAAACAACCTCCAGCAGCAGCCTTGTAAAATAATTACACAAATCTGTGCTAAAGGTCTTTTATAAAATAATAAATGCGTTGTTGCTGTTATGACATTCCTAATGAAAACCATCAGTGAATACAGTACTCTAGCAGTGACGTTGTGAGGACCAGCAGCTTGTGATTTTATGGTGGAATGTGGTATATGTGAAATACCTCCCATGGCACCTTCTCCTCAGGCACAGGGAAGCGTGTGAGTTTGCTGCCTGGGTAGTTAAACTGACGGGCGTTCACGTGGAACCCATCCTCCTTCTCTGACGTATTAACGTAGGTGTCAGGGGACTCGTCTGTTGTGCTTAACGCTGCAGGGAAGAATGAAGTGCCAACAAGCGGAGATCTGACGTGTAAGATATTTGCAGAATTACATATATTAAAAACAAACATGTAAATCATAAAGAATGATGAGGTTAGGTGCTGACTCAGTGATTGTGCTTCTTTTGCTCCAAAACCCTGAGATTTCAGACTGTCCATAATCCACTGCAGGGCTCTGGCTGACTGGACGACCTGATGAGACAAAATAAAAGTGGGTCAGATACTTCTGATGACTGCTTATACAACGTTGGAGATTTTCCACCGGGGATATTCAACATTCAACAAACACACATGGGTGCATCGAGAAATGTGTCATCTTTTTTCTGCATCATGCTCTGCTCCTGCAGCATAATGTGAAATGTTACAGACACAGGTGCAACATTGGTGATAACAAAAAAAATCAGGTCACAACCTGCTCCTCTAGTCGGGCCAGTCTTTTCTCCACGGCATCAGAGCCTGTCTCTTCTTCCCTCTCCAGCCGATCGTGTATGGTGGTAACCCTCAGGAAACAAACAAGAACAGTGTTGGTGTTGGGTTAACCTTAAAAACATTGACTGTATGTTTCAGCATTAAAGGAACGGATAGAAAAGTGTATGTGTCTGTCTGTTCAATATTAAGCCTTTACCTTAATATTGAGCCTTAGCTTAGCACAAAGATTGGAAACAGAGGAAAACAGCTGTCCTTACTATGTCCAAAGATAAGAATTTTGTCTTTATGCTAAACTAATCTAACCGTCTCCTGACTTCATATTCTAGGAGCAGGCCTGAGGTTAGTATTGAGCCTCATCTAGATCTTAGCAAGAAAGCAAAAGCGCTTTATGACCCATTATTAATACAAAATGATTAAGTAGGGCGGTTTTAAAGTATTAATGTATATATATATATATATATACACACACATATACACAGCGGTAACATTGATTGTTACACAGCTACATTAGGCTTAATTCCTGCGGGATTTTACTTTTGGGCCGTGTCCAGGATGCGCCGCTCCATGCTCTGGCTCTGCTCCTGCTGCGTGGACAGCATGTATCTGTCCTTCATCAAGGCCTCCCAGGACAACAGCTCCTCTTCCTCATTCCCAGGTAGCTTGCTCTCTGAAAAACAGTGTCACATGCTTTTTCACCGCCTTACTGTTTATGCGAAGACCAAAATCAGTCACAGCATCGACTGCAAAAGGGTCAAAGGGTTGGATGTTGTGCTTTGTTGTTGTTGTTTTTTTTGGTTAAAGGTTTAAGAACAGTAACTAACCTTGTAGCTCAGAGCAGAATAATCAGAAAACTGTAATTGTAAACTTGACCAAGGAAATGATTTACTTGTTATGATGTGACCTAATCATGTGATTTTGGTCAAGTGTTTGTATAAATGGGGGTAAAAACATTCATATAAAAGCTCTCAAATGAGAAAAAAATGCTTGTTCCACCAAATAGTTTCTTCAAGGACTGTATATAACCATGAAGTCTTCTTTCATTATAGGCAGAAATAAATACTTACTAAACTCTTTGCTCACAATGGGAGGCCTACACAGCACCATGTTCCTGATGAAGAGGTAAAGGTGGCTGAGGATGATTAAAGGAGGGGGTGCAGCAGGGCGGCTGTGGTACTCCTTAATTAGCTCATATCTCTGAAACTTCCATATTCTGTCGGTGTTGTCCTGAACTTCCTGGAATGTAAAGCTGTGCAGCAACACAGAGAGACAAAGAGAGATTGAGGATGACATGCAGTGACAGCATGTTGCAGAGAAACTCACACTACTAAACTTAGCACTGAATTTAGCCACAAAGAACCTTACTTGAAGATAGCTATGAGCAGGTTGAGCAGAAGTATGTTGGCAAAGAGCAAGTAAACACAAAGCATGATGATGGTGAGCCACTCAGGGAAGGCTGGTGTTTGGTTCTCATTCAGCACCGGACACTTGGGCTTCAGAGGATTGGTGCCATTCATGCTGCAGGAGTTTATATCAAATTCAGCATCTGCAGAAAGCAAAGAAAGTGTTTTCCTGTATAACATAACATATATAGTCATATTTACTTCACAAACTACAGTGTTTCACATAAAAAATAAATGAATATAATGTTCTATCTCCTCTCACAATCAATATTTGCAGGAAAATTCCCAAATATGATGAGATACGGCTCATAAACTGCCCCTCGGAGAATCCAGTCCAGCCGATTGTCGTTGTGGATGAGGATGCCTTGTTTGGCCACACCGTACGCCACCACCCAGATACTCAGCAGGAACATGAAGAAGAACATATCCATCATCTGGAGGACAAAAATGTAAATAAATCTGAATACTGCAACCACTGACATGTAATGTTTGTACAGCAGAGAGTTTATTTTCTAGTGGTTGACTTGTATTAGGCTACATTTTTAACAGATGATATATTTTGCAGTGGCAAGTTTCTGCAATGTTACCATGTTTCTCCAGATATAATCTCTGCACAAACAATAATGGCTTTTCTTGAAAACACATCCCATCTCAAAGGTATTGACTGACTGATATCCAGTGCGGTAACAAACAAACAGACCAGCTGTAACACTCAAAAACACCACAAAATGTACATCATCTGCAGACACCAGATGGAGGCCCAGTGAGGCAGAAGCCTCTTTTTGTATTAGATAAAAGGTGTTTTGGAGCGTAGCATTTTGTGCTCTGCGGTTGCTCCCACATTACATCAGGACGGCGTTCATTGTATTTCTATGTAGACCTCTCACCATCTTCCTGACTATGATGATTTTGGGTCCCAGGGTTCTACTGATAGTGAATATGGCCATGAGGCGGAGGCAGAAGACCACAAAGTCGATGCAGAGGAGGATTTTACCCGCATAGAACAGCTCAGTCGTCAGCCTGAAATAGAAAAGACTTGGTGATTCATAGATAAAGTGGTGGCCACTTACATGGCCTAAAGCGATCGTCAGGGAGGAAGGAAACTTACCTAAATACAAGGCCGATGATAAAGAGGAGGATGGAAAGAACATCTAAAATGTTCCACAGGTCGTTGATATACATCCTGGCTTTCTTACGAAACCCAAAACCGTCGGGATCATGAAACAGCTGAGATAGAAAAGACAAATAATTAAAACTGGCAGTTTTTAGCAATAGTGATATAAATATTTCCTAGAATAAGGCTGGAGGCAGCAATAACCTTATTAGTTGAGTAACACCTCAGATGGAGCCCAATAATCAAAGTTGTTCTGACTAAGAAACACTGAACATTAAGCCTGGTACAGTGAATTAAATAAGAAAGTGAGGGTTGAAGAAGCTATGATTATGAAACCTATTAGTTTTGTTACACCTTGAACAAATAGTCTATCCATGAGATGTCAGCATAGATAAGTCTGTTAGATCGCCTGCTACACTTTAAATATTGCAACTGCCAAAAATTGAGAAAAAAAAAAGATTTGGTCACTTATTGTTGCCTCTTCCAATAGACCCTTTCTCACAGCAGACACTGTGACATGTCATGGCATTAATTTAATTAATTTCAACTTTATTATCAGTTAATCATTCAATGATAGTGCTGCTGTTATTGTATTTTTATGTTATTGTTAACTCACCCACAAAAAAGTCTATAAACCAACACTGTGTTGGTTGTTGTTTGTCTCCTCGTACGTTACGACTACCCTACTCTGTCTGTGACACTCAGTCCATTGGTGCCTGCTGAAGACGTAAATCTTTAAAATCAAATGCAAGAGGCACTGCAGTTTAAAGCAATTACTCAAACGGAGTCAATAGTGCATTTCTGGTAGACTGTTTCCAGTGGTTGATTAATATGCATTTGGAGCTCAATTTACAGAAGATGGCAGATGTATCTGGGATTGACTCAAAATAAACTACAATCCCATGAACATGGTAATGAACACTGGTTCACTGATGTGTTTTAAATTAATTAAAGTTTGGAGGCCAATGGCACAGAGGAATAAGATAAAACAGGCATTTGGCTACACAGAAATGACTCATTAGAAAGATTCATTGAGAACTGCTGGTTTTGGTCTTTCCATATGATTTGTTTGCAATAACAAATGCATTGTGCAGAAGGTGTCTTCTGTTTCAGTTAAACATTATGTTGCTAGTAGCAACCATTAGTGGCACAGTTCCTTTATGTTCTCTTGTTGTTGAACAACTCAGTGCTTCAGTGCTGGTTTTAATTTCCACTATGATGTGTATATGGTTTTTTACATAGGGAAGTTGTAATACCCGAAACAACTGCTTTAACTCTTCAAGAGGCAGTAATATTTGTTTTATTTACTGTGAAGAGAACTACGGTCAGGGCAAGTTGTTACTAACTCTTATAACTTTATAACACAACAATTAATAACCCATAACTAACTCTCTTAAACGGGAAAACTATTTATGACAATTCTTACTTATATAGAATAGAATAGAATACTTTCAATACTTAAATACTTTGAGTATTTTATGCAGTGTTGGGCAGTAACTCATTGTTATTAATAATATTACAGTAATAATATCATTTTCCTCAGTAACTAGTAGTCTAACTAATTATTAATACATTTCAGTAATAATATTACAGTTACCCCCCCAAAAAAATAATTAGTTGGATTTGTTTGGATTATTTGTTGATTTCTTTGTTTCCATTACTTTGGTTTTAATAAACAAAACTGGATTTTAATCGTCATGAGTGTGAATTTGGGGGAGAAATTACACAATTACCACTTTTCTGGTGAGTAGCAGAAAAGGAAGAACTGTTAAAGTAAATCTTTATATTTAAGTTCTGTTTTTACTACGCTGCAGTTTTCACAATAAATATTGTTTACATTCAGATTCCTTGATATATTGCATCATTTTATGAAACGAAGAAACCCCCAATAGTAATCACAGTCTAAGTATGTAAGACATACATTACATTTGTTTTTAATTCTGTGTATTCCTGACAGTAGAGTAAGTCACAATAAATGAGGAGGAAGAAGTGATATACTGTGAAACCACTTAAATTCTTTATTCTTGTGTGTTGTACTTAGTATGTGGACTTAATGTAGCTTTTTTTTACTGGTGATACTTTTCTTCCAATGTTACTAATTTAAATGTTAGTCTAATCTTTTGTGAATCCAGTCTTCATGTTAGTGTACCGCTGTGTAAATGTATAGTATCATATCTTTTTCTGATTTGTAATTATTGAATTTGTTTGTTTCGTCTACCACTTATGTTTCGTCTGTAAGTGTGAACCGTCAGCCATGTTTAAGTTGAAAAAAATCTATTAAAGATTTCCATTTTTGTGAAACTTCCTCTACCCACTGAGGTTTTACTCAACTAATTAAATAATTTTCATCTTCAGAGCAGCACTGCTTCTAAGAAATGTTTGTCAAATGACGTCAAATCAGATGTTCGGCCCAAAGACAAAAGCACCGCAGCAGTTTCGGACCTCAGTATATGTTGATTTATCCTTAAGTGTGTGTGTCCAGGCTGCGCTCTCTCACCTGTCTGACCTCCTCACACACCAGAGAGAACAGCCAGATGTAAAGCAGCACCTCCGCAGCAGAGGGAGTGACCTGGAAGTCGACCATCAGCACCACAGCAAACAGGAAGAGGAAGGCGAAGTAAGACACAATATTCCAGTAGAACTTCACCTGTGGGGCGCTGTACAGGTAGACCAGTCTGGACCAGTTACTCAGAGGCTTCCGGCGCCTCATGCTGGGGCGATTACTGTGGACAGAAAGGTCACTAAGGTCAGACGTGACTTGATGTTTTCATGTTTCACTGGTTATTTTTCTCACTTATTTCTTTCTGACCTGCAAGTGACCACCAAATTGAAATCACTAGAGAATAACTAAAATGTTGAAGGTGTCTATAAACATTTGTTTTCCTGTGTATTAAGAGGCAACTTTTTACTTACTAGCTAAGAATATTTGTGTGAAGTGTACTTCCTGTCACTTTCTCCACTGTCTTGATCTCCTCGTTCTTCTCGGTTTCTCTCTGGATAACTTCATCACGTCTAGGAAGAATTATAATTCATTAAAAAAAGGGTAACATTTCTGAACATCACTATAGATGTAGTACAAGGAGTAGCACAAATATGTTAAATTAAATGTATCTGTTAAATTCAGATGTGTTAACCAATAAAACCCTCTGCTTTTAACAATGTGTCATAAGTGCTGCAAAGAACATGAAACAGTTGTGGTTAGAAAAGAAAACAGCGGTACTGCTGCCACCAAGTGGTGTGTTTCTGTGTCAGGTGGCAATATACTAATATATATTAGCAAAGGCATCAATCTATATTAAATGTTCTTTTTATTGCATGTACAGGGTAACAGAAACACCTCACATTTCATTCAGCATAGGTAAATGTCACCAGGTTTTTTCCGGGAAATTTAGGAGGTGGACATCGACCCAAATCAGCTTTATGACACTGATATGATTTTTATTCTTGTGATTAAAGCCACAATAAATCATCAATCAAAGGCCTGACTGACTTTAATAAGATGGCTGTGCTTAATTGTTCTGAACTCCATCTGAAAAACGGTGAATGACAGCTTTTTATTTTTCTCAGGGTTCCAGGGGTTTGTGTGTCTGACAAGTTTTCATCCTTGTGCACTGGCTTTAGAAACAAGTTGTACAAATGACAGCACCTTCAGTTTTGTCACACCAAGTCAGCTTATTCTGACTTTACTGAGATTGTGTAACATGTGTGCTAATCAGTGTGGTTATATTGAGCTGTGGGGAGCGACTTCTATACCATCAGCACCAACTCCTGACTGCAGTCCCACTTTATTGGCTCCATTTAATAGGTTTGTCCCAATTTGGCATTAATTGTAATGACTTGTTCTCTTTGCTGCATTCAATATTTTCTGCAGTTTTGTGTGTCTTTAGAAAGCAAAATATGTGTTTGTCTAACCTGTCCCATAATACAAATCAACATTTAATTTCCGCATTGTCTGGGTAGATGTATATAGGTGTTTGTATTGTACATGTAGGACTTTTTGTTTGGATTTGTTTAGGTGTTCTGGGGGCTTGTTAGGGTATTTAGTTGACTGATGAGTCAGCTTTTGGTTGTGATGTTGATCTTGTGGTGTGTCAGGGTTAGACCATGATGCATGACCCCCAGGTGTATTTGTATGCATATGTATAGTATGGTGGGGCCTGTGTTTTATGTTATATTAAAATAAATAAATTAAATTAAAATAAAATAAATATCAACATTAAACAAACAAAGTCTTTGGTTATTCCTCCTCTCCTTATTACTGATATTTGTACAAGATC
>NW_023340095.1:11631024-11645393 GCF_004916995.1 Morone saxatilis | reverse complement strand
AAATTAAAATAAAAAAAACCATTTCATATTATTAAGAGCTGTACTAGTAATTAATTTCTTATTTTATTCACGTCTCTATGCCCAGAGTAGTCTTGCTGTACCAATTTCAACACAGTATCTAGCAAGTGAGACCTAATGTTATAAGAGATTTTTAAACACAGTGACACTTTGTGCAAGCCCCTTAAATCTGGGACAGTTTTAACGGGTGATGAAACTCACCTGAAAATCAGAAAGGCAGTGTAGATAAGTGGGAAGAAAACCATGCAGATCAATACTCTCCACACAGGGTTGTCCACTGAAAGCTCACCACACCAGATCTGTGTCAAAAGAGTCTTGAAGACAGACACGAGTCATTCTTGAATCTCATATACTCTCATCTGGGTATCAAATACTTCACCAATCACAGTTTCTCTATTTTTTCTCCACCTAAATGTTTTGTATTAAACACAGTTTTTGTGTGCGCAGTGGAGGTTCTACATTACAGAGCAAACAGATGGCAAATGTTTCAGGTCCCAAGTTCTAAAATTGTTAAAAGAAAAGCCCCTGAAGATAAATCTGAAAGTTTGCTCTACCTGAACACCTGACTGAGCTACAAAACTTTTATCATCAGCCTCCAGCGCCAGCCTCAGGCACGTTGTCTTCCCCCAGTATGGTGACACACGAACCAACAACTTCTGAGCCCGCTCTTCATCATTGTTGTAGCACTCACTGAACACACCTGGGACACACACACACACACAATAAAGACGAATACTAACCTTGTAAAATCCATATATTTTACATTAGAAAAAGCCCCGCATTATGTCTGTGGTGTTATACCAATGGCGTGTTTCTCATAGTGATTGGCAAGCTCTTGCATGTCCTCTGCCTCATCTACATCACCTCCTTCCTCTGCCATTTTCTTCAGGATCTTACTGGCGGCCAGGGCAGCGGACATGCAGTCTCTACACTGTGCAGATACAAACAAACACAGATGCAAGGTCATATATACACACACAACACACACAAACAAATATTTTCACACTTGGTCTGTATAAATATGTATATATAGGGGAAGTGTCTTGATCACCTGCTCCCAGGCAATTTCAGCCAGCTCCTTATTGTTCTGGACGACAGCCCAAAGGAAAAGGTCTCTGCCCAGATCCCTCTGTGCTTCAGCTTTGTCCTCCCTGAGTGGAGCCTGGGAAGGCGCCTCACTTTTAGACAGCTAGAGGAGAAGTGAAGGATTACAGAAACACTGATGTCATAAATCCAAATTCTCTCTGAAAACTGACAGAAAATACTCCACTCTGGTGTATAAATAGACTCACTGATAGAGATAAATCCTCTATAGACATGTTAAGGTGGGTTGTCGTGCTGGAGGGAGGGTAGAGGGGTTGGGTGAAACTGCCGAGCAGGTGGCGCACCTCGTCAGACACATGAGTCATGGAAATCATTTCGCCTGAATAAGCTCGAGGCCTGATGCCGATCGCTGGCCTCCTGCTGCGAGTAGAACTGTTGACCCGCTTGGCCAGCTTGCGGAGAAAGAAGCAACTGGGCATCTTTTTGTAGAGCTCACACAGAGTGTCCTCGTCCTGCAGGAAATCCCTCAGGCTCACGCCGTTCTCCAGCAGCAGACTCACAAACTGAGGCTTGTGGCCAACCAGGGCTGAGAACATGGCCCAGTGGAGGTCACTAGACTGGGTGGGAATTAGTCGGAACAAGACACAATGAGCACAATTTGACTGTTGCCAGATGTTTGGAGAAATGTGATGGCTCATTTATGTTAAGCATTCTTTCATTTATACATATTAAACAACACTTTGTCTGATATTTTCTATAAAGTCATAATGAAAGAATAGTTTTTCTCTGATTTGATGTAAAAAAGTTGGATGTTGAGGTTATCATCAACCTTGCAAAGAAGCTGGACTTGGACAAAATCACGAGATATGATGTAAACTGAAACTAAAGCAGTCTTTTATGATACAACTGCCCTCTGCCCCATCATAAAAGTTTCATAATACAAGGTTTTATGTTTTAAAAGACTTCTGTGACTTACTTTTTTACTCAAATTGCCATATATACTTAAATCTCCACCATGCTTTCAGTCAGTTTCATTACACTTGTCAATGTTAATAAATCAAATTAAATCAAGTTTAAAGACCAAGTGCTGTACAAATTAAAGTGCACGGCATAGCAATAGCAAATAACAAGACATGGAAATAGCAGTAAAAGGCCCATTAACACCCTCTGACACAGATTGCTGCTGGTGTTTTATACAGTGTGTTGTCCCACCCTCCACTGGCTCTCCTCAGAGAAGATCTCAGTCTCGGCTATGTCCACTCGGTTCCAGGCTATAGCCAGCTCAAGCTGCCTCTTCCAGCTGTCGATTCCCAGTGACTCGCTGTTCCTCGAAGCTAAAATGGAAAATGTGTAGTGACAACATTTATGTATGTGACACTCTTGAGTCAAGACTACTGGAGATTACAGAGATTTTGTAGGATTTAGTGGCATCTAGCAGGTAGTTGCAGATATATTCAGGTGATTATACACTAATGAAAACATACACATGAATATTATATGCAATTTCTGCCAATAGATCTACTTAAATATTACACATTACATTAGATCTTAACAGTATTTTTTGAACAGCTAATGGGGTCTTAGGCACTCCGTCTTCAATTTACAGCGATGTAAAATTGAGCAAAGCCGCAAATCCTCACATTTGAAAAGCTTGCAAGAGAGTGTTTGGCATATTTGCTTAATAAATGACTTCAATTATTGATACATTTCAGCACTTTGATGCTGTAACACAACATAACCTGTGGTCGGTGGTTTTGATAATGATGTGCACCATAAAATGTAGTCTGAATAGCTGCACTGCATGGTGAAGCAGCAAGGCTTTACTTAAAATTAAGATTGTTCTATGTCCTATAGGCCCTCGCTGAGTGAGCAGGATGACTGCCTTGAAATGCATTTTGATTACTCTAATGGACCTCAGTGATGGAAACTGTGGGCAAAGCAGTTTATCTCCAATGATGGATCATCATGACCAAAACTGTAAATAAATGTCTGATGTGGTGGAGTCGCTTGTTGTTTGGAGCACCTAATGGCTCAGTGTGATTTTGTTACATAATGTATTAAGCTTTCTCTGAATGAGTTTAATCAGGCTTTCTCAAGAACAGCATGAGGAAGGATACGTTTGCAAGAAGCATTGGAGTTTGTATATAAAATATCTCCAAGAATATCTGCGTTGGTTTTCGATCGCTGCACATTTGATACCACAATCTAGCTGCTTAGTTTTTCTGAGAAGCAACGTTATACTTGCTAAGAGCTGGTTTGGCACTAAGCCTGCATGTCTTCATACTTAATGCCGCCTACAGTAAGTACAGTCAAGCACTGGGCATCTGAAAACCAAATCCCTACCTTTGAGTAGCGCTTGAAGAATAGCCACATCCACGTCCCCGTGATGGTCCTCGCTTACTGTGAAGATGGTCAGCAAGTGAGACATCCTGATGATGTCTTGAATCTGGCACAGAAAGCAGACGATCAAATCAGACGCCAAAAATTGACAAAGGACAGAACAAAAGTATGTACATAAAGAAGACAAAAATAAAAGTTCAAAGGTACAGTTTGGGCTAAGCGATTTAGCCTTGAAATAATCAGTAAAGTTTTAAAATCTATTCTGTAATTAACTGGTAGCCTGAGAAGGGAGGATAAAATAGGGACAATGTTATCACGTCTCCTTGAGTTTGTTTAGACCCTTATCTGAGAGAGTACTCTAAATGGAGTTACACCAGTAAAAACAGGATGAAATAAAAACAGAAATGCCCCCAAAAGGAAGCTTAAACAGAAAACAGAAGTGGAACTAAAACTGAGCCCTGTGGCACACCACGAGTGGGATGGGAAGTAGAGGACAAAGCATTAAAATTAGTAAATAAGTAACAGAGAGCATCCTGTGGTTGGGGTACTATTGGCCCTACAATCCAGAAATACCAGAATGGAGTCATCAACGCACAATCAGCAGATTGTTAATAACTCTCAAAAAGTCAGTTTCTGTGCGATGTGATCTAAATACTGATTGATTGGTATTACTATAATGCTGCTTTAATTATATTATTAGTAATAATTTTGTTTAGACAGTCAGTCAGTCGTTTTGTCTTTCACTTGAAATTTCTCAACAACTTGTTCTGACATTCGTGATTCCCAGATGATAAGGCCCACTGACTTTGGTGATCTCCTGACTTTTACCACAATGAGGTTGACATCTTTGGTCCCCAGATGATGACCTGTAATAACCTTTGATCACTTGAGCTTTCATTTACCGCCATTATCAGATCAAACCTTGGATTTGTCCAATACTTTGGGTTTATGATTAAATACCTGCAACACTAATGATGTTCTGATCGGTCACAGCTGTGTGTTATTGATAATTAGCAAATGTTAACATCCTAATATGCTAAATTAAGATGGTGAATGTGGTTGTGAGGATGCTAGCATGGCTCATCAGTCTGTTCACACACCATCTTGGTCCATTTTATGATCTTGAGGTCGGGGAACATTTCATACTCCTGGCCAAAGAACTTTTTCATTAACTGGTGGATGAGGACGATAGTGACCCGGCTCACTGGCAGTCCTGCCACCTGGGCGATCACGTCTGCTATTCTCCCAGAACCCTCCAAGATCACACATGGTGTACCATTCAGCATGGCATTATAGATGGTCTGAGGGAAGAAACACAGGACAGTCAGACAGTAAGACAGAGGCACAGAGAGAGAGAGACAGACACAACCCTGATGACTCACATTTAGAGTGCCTGGTCCTCCATCCAAAACCACACACACCACTGGGATGGTCAAGCCACTATCTAGAGGTTACACAGCAATAAATCAATATTAAAAGCAGGAAAGACAGGAAGAATCAGAGTTAAGATGTTATCTGTAATGGAATGCTGCTTTTGTGGACGCTGCATCAGCTATTTTTAACCTTTGTTTCCAAGATGCTTTCCAGAGATGTATTTCTCCAGACGGCTACGCAGTTCAATCTCCACACCATAGCGTCCTTGGGTCCCATCGTCCACCAGCAGGAAGTGGGTGTGGTTGTTATCGAGGCAGGAGAGTCGGCCCTGGCTCTTGATGTCCATCAAATAATGGGCTGAGAAACAACCCTGCAGACAAAGAGGAGGAGGAGGAGGAGAGGAAGGAAGTCAGATGAAGACTGTATGGTGTGCAGGTGATTAATCTTAATCCACAAGAAAGAGACAGGCCAGGTGTGTAAATGTGTTTACCTCTGAGTTCACCAGAGCATCCCTGTTGTGAATTACTCCCCAAGTTGCTACTCCAATAGCTACAATCTGGCCCTGCATGGAGCTACTCAGGGCGTAGTCCCTCACAGCCTGACCGACATGCTTCATCACACCAGCATGTGTACCACCAGTGAGTATCCACGCACCTGTGTAGATCACAGCACATGTCCCAATTCAATACTGTACAGAGGGCCAAAAATATATGGACGCCCACACAAATGATTGTTTAAGGTCCAGTGTGTAACATTTAGGAGGATCTATTGGCAGAAATGTAATTTAATATTCAAAGTTGAAGCCATGTTGAACCATTTCTACAGTAGCCCAGAAAGGACAAACCAAACAGAGGGTAGGAGAGGGTGAGGCAAGAGTGTTGCAATGAGCAACAGCACCGACATGTGCCACTGAATCTTACACACGGTTAAGTATGTCATTAAAATATATTTTCAGATTTCCTTAATTCTGTCAATCTGACAGTGAGGACTTCGAGATAAATTTCCACACACAACCCCACATTAAACCTCTTGTCTTTTTACACTTTAGTTTTTTGTACAAATTACACAAATTATATATAACGTGTTAATAATCAGTGAGCTTTAGAGGTGTCATCAGGCTAGTGGTTTCCCCCTGTTTCCACTCTTTATGCTAAGCTAAGCTAACTGGCTGCTGGTTGTATTTAACAGATGTGAGAGAGGTATGAATCTTCAGCAGGAAACCAAAAAAGTTTCAAAATATCTAACTATTCCTTTTATATGCTGCTATAACAGCCCCCACTCTTCAAGGGATGGCTTTCCAAAAGTAGCATAAAATGGGACACAGTAAGATTTGTAAGCAATAAATGAGGCACACTGCACTTTAAATAGCACAAGCTCAGAAGGTAGAGACCTTTGAGGGATGCAGTAGTGTATTTAACCTCAAAATATTTGTCTGCAATCTGAATGGAGGTGGAGCAACACACTCCATAACTACATCGGTACTCATAAAACACAAACAACCACAGCTTCTCTGGCTAATCATTGATACACCTTGACTTTTCCCACAAACACATACACACATTCTCTTTCTTTCTGGCAGGCTGACCTGTTGTCTGGGCCACTTTGATAAGACCTCTGTGGAACATATTCTTGAGACGAGCCTTCAGATAGAAGTTCTTAGCTCCTCCGGTCACTGAGATTAGCAGGTTGGGAGGAGAAAGGTTCCACTGTTCGGTCAATAACTCGTACAGGGTTTCAGGGCTGGTGTCTGTGGACACTCGTGCATACTGAGAATGGAAAACAGACACAAAGGCGAGGTCGAAGATATGCAGGGACACATTTACATGCACTTAAGTAATGTTATTACAGTGGACAGAAAGGAGGGTTTACCTTGCCAGTCTTCTGTCCCAAACCACCAAAGCTGATTTCTCCAAAAGCATCAGTGGGCACTTCGTGGATATGTCTGTGTCTGTCCCACGACTCGCCTGTGAAGTCCTCTGGTTTGATGGCTTCATCCACATGATCGGTCTTTGCATAGCCACACTTACATACATCCTCTCTAGTGTGGAAACAAAAGCTAATACTTGTAATGTTTCCATATACCAAAGAGGCACAGAGACATCAAGAGAAAATAGCCAGTTTGAGGAAAGTGAGAACAACCCGGAAACAACTAACAGATTCAGTTAACATTTATAACTTCCCCCACAGCAAATTATACGGCAATGCCTCCTCTCACATCAATACAACAGCGGGATGATGCTACAGTATCTCTGTATTACTGAGCAGCAGCACCGACTACAAGGTCAGTCCATATTTCCATCCCCAAATCAACACAGTACAGAGCAGTTTATCCTACCTGACACCTTTTTCAAAGAAGCAGCACTGCCTCTTGTTGATGTTCTCCTTGATCCACGAGGCAAAGGCACTGCGCTGGAAAGAAAGGGAGAGAGGAAAGTGCTGAGAGGGTTTGGCTGTGCTGATTGCCAGAGAATGAACCAGACGTGACTCCACATCATCTTCCCCCATCCTGGAGGCTACATGGGGGGGCGGTTACGGTGCACAGATCTGCCTCAGGCTGAGAGCTGACAGCGTGCTAGGCGAGAGGAGCCTCTGCAGTCGGTGCTGTGTGCACACTCAGCATTGCATCAGTGATGTCAGAGCTGAGCAGATCCTGAAACCCGAATACACTTTCCACTTACGGGACAGAAAGAAACCCGGTAGCATATCTGGATAAATAGATTACTGGGTGTGGAGAGTAATTACACTGGAATATGAGCAAAGCATCATAAACAAAACGATTCATAGGGTTTGTAAATGATTGACCCATGTTGTACTTCTATGCAAAGATATTCATATTTTTATTTTGTATTTTACATACAAAACATGTTCTCAGTTTGATCAACATCTTGAATGTCTCCCACGGGGGATCAAAAAAGAAACATCTTATGTTTTTGAAGCGTTAATGTATAAATAATGATGATGTATTAATATAATAACATAACACTGACAGGGGGCATTCTCTATAATACTAACAGTACTTTTAATTAAGTAAAAATTGTGAAATTAAATGCAGGTAAAATCTATTTTCCAACATGCAGCACACCAGTGAAGTGACTCACCTTTTTACAACTAGAAATCAGTTGATTTAATGGAAATGTATGCTTCTCCAGCTGCTCCATAATGTTCTGTGGGTGAACTTTATTCTGAATTTTGGGTAGCATTTCTGAGGGGACAAGAAAAGAAAAGAAAAGAGAGGAATATCAGCTAAAAACCATTGCTTGGAAAAAGTAACCGGAGCTTCTTAAGTAGACGAAGTCTGAGGAGACAAGAGGCTGACTGTCTGTCTTGTCAGTTACAGGTTCCTAATCTATAAAGCCTGCAGAGCCTTGGACGTATTTTGCCATATGCCTTTATCTTGCTGTCATGTGACCTGCATTATCTCTAACTTCATCCATTTAGGAAACCTGCAACTCCAATCAATTAAGAACCTGCACAATAAGTCCACACTAACCCGTTGATTCAGTCATGGCAATAAATCCTTCATGATCTCCACTGGACAAAAAGGTTGTAACTGCCATGTTATGTTGCACTGTTAAATACTTCCACCTTCTCAGAACAATATTAAACTCCTCCTCTAAACACTCCAACACATTCATTGCTACTGCCATAAAAGATAAGTCAGGGTCTCACATTTCACTAAACTAAAGCATTGTGATATATGTTTAAAAATACAAGCTTGAGGAGTGGTCTCACTAGTTTAATTCCCTAAACTGAGAGGGTTTTCATACATGTAGTTCATTTTCACTGAGTGTTCAGACCACAGGTGAAAGAGAAGAAAGCTCAGTCATTTTTCAAACATTAAGAAATCAATATTTAAAGTGATGATCTGTCGTAGTTCACGTTACCCATCTTGTTGCTTTCAGATCCTCCTTTCACTTGGTTAAATGACAGCAACAACATAAAGTCTTTTCTGGCGTCTGGCTTGAAAAACACACTTTCAGTTGCATGTAAGTGCAATGTTTCATGTCCTTCGCCTGGCGTTACAGCACTTGGTTGCCAGGTGATACCTCCAGAGTATTTAACTATAGGGATCTTGTTACTGGATTGAGCTCTGGTTGGCTCTCAGATATTACATACTTGTGTTTATAGTTCATTCATTCACATATTAGTTGCGTTTATTCAGTACAAAGAATAGAGGCTGAGCAGGTAACCAGGTTTGACCAGGTTTAGATGCAGACTCGGAGACAAGCAGCTTGGGTAAAAGTTCACCTAATTTGGTCAGAAACAGGAAAAACGTCCAAACAGGGCCTGAACAAAAGGCTGGAAATCAGTAATCTGGCAGGGAATGAGTGGAAATGGGCTGGTATATATACTGCAGGGCTGATGAGAGGAAGTAAGAACAGGTGGAAGGTCAGGTGATGAGGAACAGATGGAGATTGCCAAATTGTCATGGAATAGTAAATGTTAAAATTTCCATTTTTCTGAGCACTTTTAGGACCCCTTGTCCATATTGGCTGAGAAGCTTAGATTGAGAGTTCATTCTAGTGTTCAATCACAGTTTCAGTGTCAATTTTTTAAACCAACATGGATAAAATAATTTCTTAAAGGGCTCCTGAAAATTAAATTCTACAATTTCATGACAATTATTTGGGCAATTCCATCTGCTCAAAGCTCAAGAACAGCTACCAAATACCATTTTGTTAGCTATTCTGTAGATTTAATTGTAGAGAAATCTGCATCTGCGGAGTTCATGAGTTTAAAAGTAAAAAAACAACAACAAATGTCTCGACTATATTATATAATAATGACAAAATAATGTCCTCAGTAAAACCAATTCTGTAGCTCATTGATTTCAATAATTGTAATGTTTGACTCCATTAAGTTAACTCCCTGCTGTATAAGCTGAAGTATTTAAAGGGTGTGGGCCCCACAAAGGTGCTGTGGGGGTCAGAGGTGAGCAGTAAGTGAGTGAGTATGTTTATAAAGTGTTTGGGGCAAAGTTCAGCTTACAGGTTTTTCAGCTCTAATTAATGTGGAAGAACAACAATCAACAGACAGGATGGAAAGAAAATTAAAATCTCAGTTTCTGTAATCATAAAATTATTGAAATAAATGTTTATAGAAGAAACTAACATTCAGTAGACCACAGTTAAAGGAGATTGTGGATAAAGTAATGAATCACTGTATATGGGATATTCGTTGTTTATGTTATTTGGAAGGTTTATGTCATTTTCAGGTTGAATTGATTTGCCTGCTGAGTATTGACTGTTCTGAATTACCACCACTAGATGTCAGCATATCACCACTGATTAGAGCTGTTCCTGCAATCAGGCATTTAAATATATTTTCCTCATATTTTATATCCTACTGCAACAAGTTCGGACTTTGACTTAGTTGTTACTGCTCAGTTTATGTAACCCTAACATAAGACCTTTGGTGTAACATTCACCTGATTGTTATTTATCACACATACCAATACTACTTCCTGGGTTGTAACTATTTCATTATGAATTCATCCGAGTTATTCTCCTGATTTATTGTTTGGTGAGGTCTATGGAAAAATAGCCATCATAATACCTTGTAAACCCAAGGCGACGTTGCCAATTGTGTTTTCAGATCAACAGTAAAATATCCAAAGATATTCAGTTTATTATCTCAGTAGACAAAGACGCAAACCCTCACATTTGAGAAGCTAGAAACAGAAAATGTTCTGCATTTCGCTCAAATTATACCATAAAAGCTACCTGAAGTCATTTTGGTTTGGATGGTGGTTTGTTTTCCTTCCTGTTTAGATATTTTTGTGAATACAGAGAGCACTTGTATGTTGGTTATGTTCTATTTTGATAAAAATCTATAAAATCTATTTTTAAAAAAAATACCATAAAAAAATAAAATCAAATAAAATTAAATACACACTCCTAATAAAATCATACCAGTAAGCATTCGGTAACTGTATATGTCAACTAACATCTGTTGAATCAACTTTGGCTCTACAGTTTGAAATTATTGATCTTTTGTGTCTCTCCTTTAACTTTCTTTAAACCAATATTCCACAATGAATCAGTCACCTAGTTAAATATGTAGTAGTAGTACAACTTCTATGGTGACATAGAACCATATTGAACCACTTCTTCATACAAAGCAGACAGACACTCGTATCCCTTACGGCACAATATTTATTCAACAATATACAGATTAATTTCTCTCTACATCTCAGACTGATCTTCAGTTTTTTATATTTATCTTGCTTTCACCTTTGTACATTTTGTATTTACAAGATTTAAAATAAGTCTTTCTCTCCATTTATATAACATCAATAGTACAGTGTTATCACATGGTCCAGCAGCTTCTCTCGAAGCATCTAGATGAGATTCATCAATTGATAATCTGTTTACATTTCATACACCAACTGACTGTCTTTGAGCCACAGAGCAGCAAACTGACAAAAGGGCTCAACATGCACCAAAATGTCCAGGTGTGGCTGTTCTCTCTGTGAGGGCAGGCGGATGACAAAATGGATGGTCCTCTTGTTTCACCCACAAGAGAGAGGTCCTTCGCTCTGCAGCACCACAACAGGGTGTATAAAGAGAATCACTTAATGGGGACACTGTTGAGGGCTTGCACCTTAAAAATCTGCTTAACTGTATCTGCCCCGTCCCACCCGACAAGGATCAATGAAAGCCGGTACACCAACAACGAAAAAGAAAAACAAAAAAGGGGAAAAAATGTTGCATAGAATCAATTCTGACTTCAAGAACAGAAATTTTGGTGCTGCCATTTTTAAATTGTGGCTTTTTGATAAACTCCTGAGACCTTCCAGACCCCATAACTTTTTTCTTTTTTTTTGGTATTGAAAATAAAATGTAATAAATAGCTGTACCCTTAGACTTTAACAAAAATAGCATTGTGTTGAATGTGACATCACATAGAAGTACTACTTTAAAGAGACTAAAACCCTGCATTGAGTGTATACACATTTGCACATCTATTATATATCATTTCAATAACTATCTTGAGGAGAGAGGTGGATGGATTTAAAGTGCATTATACTGTATGAAAACAAAGCCCACAGTTATCACATGCAGGACAGGAAATGAATGTAGCAACAGTGGTTGACTAAGTATAAATTGAACGTTTCTTACCACTTAAATGACTTATTTTTTGAAATGTAATTGGACCTTGGATGGCAGAGACAAATTCCAGCCACAGTCAAGTTTTTATCAACACTCACTGGCTGGTGTTCATTTCCCGCCCTGATCACATGCAAATAACACCAGACACTGAGGGATATTTGTCTATTGGTTACTCTAAGTCAACATACAGTACCAACATGGCTGCCGGTAACCTTGGTCAGGGGCACTCATATTAATGACATGAACACGTCACCAGTTTTTAAAAACAGCAAAAAAAGGTGCCACTCAACTCACAGCAAAATACAGCAAATGGGAACCTGGCTCGTTGTGAGCCACACAGCACAGGGATGACAGCAGACAGACCAGGTGAGAGTGTGAACTGTAGCTGCACTCCTCTCCTCCTCTTCTACAGTCCAGTCCAGCAGGAGGAGGAGGAGGAGGAGGAGCATGTGAGGCCAAAGAGCCGACGATTGAGGCTTTTTGGCCTGAAATCTTTAAGGCTAAAGCGCACACAGGACTCACTCTGGGACCAGGAGCAGCAGCTGTGGAGGTTTCCAGCACAGCGGGAGCATGAGTGTGTGGGGATTTTCACTGCAGACTGAACTGACGTTTATATACATTTATCATTCATCCTTGTTTTAAACAAGCACGTGAGCAAGACATAGAGAATGCAATACAACAGCTGACATCTACAGTACACAGACGCTTAATATACTGCTTTTACTCGTGAACAGCAAAGCTAAGTAATGAGTGTGAAAGTTCGGTGTGTCGCACACACCTGTGATGAGTGAAAAGAAAACTCATGGCAAAAAAGGTGAAGCTGCATCTAAGGGCACGTTGAGCCATACGTCCAAACATCCCTTTTTTTTTTGTCCTTTAACTTTAAAATAAGACCAGTAAACAGAAAAAATAGGCATTTTAACTTAAGACACCCAAGCAAAAAAACAAAACAAAAAAACAATTTCCTTAAGGAGAGGATGTGTATTGGCACATCTGGCAAGGACAAGGGCGAGACTTGGGTTTGGCTCGCTGGCTGTTTCACGCATCTGAAACAGCAGTGCTTTGCGGGGCACTAAACATGCAGACAAGCACGCCATGTTCAAATCAGTCAGCCTGGGCAGGGAGCACTACAGAAGGCTAGCTAGCACTGTGCGCAGATGCAGGCATTTAACAGCAGAGAAGATCCAACTCCATGCACATACGGATAAAAAAAAAGAAAAAAAAGAATTGCACTTCAAAAAAATCATTACATTAAAAAAAAAAGATAAGCAGGACATTTTCTAGGGAATTCAAATAATCAGGTTAATCCCAATGTGGTTGTTTGATATACGACAGAAAATACGAAAACCTGAAGACAGAGTCGTGTTCTTGTTTTGCAGCTAGGTTTTGTGCATGATGCGACTGAACTGAAATGCAAGGCCGAGATATTCAGTCATAACTCCTCACATGAACACACACACACAGATTTTACTGTGTCATTACAGTTGCATTATGAAACCATTTTGGTCCGCACTATTTAAACCCCCCTTGAACTGGTCAAGCGCTTCAGTTTCAAACCTAAAGGGGGTTCTTAAATCCTGCGTCTGATTGGGAGACAGGTGTCTGAGTGGCAGGTGACGACACAATGAGGTAGAACAAAATGTTTCATGAGCATCCAATCAGAGCACAAAACACAGAGACAATCGTCATGATGACAGCTGATGCACAGTGACTAGGACACGCCACCAGGGGGCAGTAATTCACTGGCTCAGACATGACACCACACCACACAAACAAACACTGACAAGTGCTTTCAAATGGAAGGACCATTAGATGGTTTGAACCTTAATAACAATCCAATATAAAATACAGTCATTGCCTCTTAGCTTCAGACCCAAACCTGCACTGTACAATGTTTTAATCCAGTTCTGCCACAAGATTCAGATTTTATATCACGTCACATGATGAATTCATTCTTCTTGTAGCTGCACATTAGTGATTTTGACAAAAACCCTTACCACATTCCAGTTTGGTTTTTACAACAATCCTAAAAAGTCATATTTTACAGATCAAATGAGAATATTCTAATTAGAGAATAAAATGAAGGTCATGGGCTGAAAACCTAGAGAACCACTTGGCTATGACTGATTTCTGGAAAATCATTGTCAGACAAGTGCACAAAAACAAATGCTATCTTTGGATCGTGATTTAAAAAAAAAAAAAAAAAAAAAAAAAAACATTCAAAAGAAATTTTGATTCAAAAAAAAAAAAAAAACATTTCTGCCTAATTAAAAACAGCAATTAACAAGGAAGATAATCAGCAAGAACGATTGCACGTGAGCCCGGGGAATGAAAGGGAAGGAATGAAGAGAATCCACTCTTCTCCACATGAGCGACGGTAAGTGTTATTGCTGATTCATTTTTGACTGATTCAGTCAAGAACTAAAACAAAAATAAATCTGAAAATGTCACATATCCCCCCCCCCCCCCCCCCCCCCCCCC
>NW_023340095.1:11615429-11630924 GCF_004916995.1 Morone saxatilis | reverse complement strand
CTCTCCCTCTCTCGCTCTCTCTCCCGTTCCTTCTCTCGCTCCTTCTCCCGGTCTCTCTCCTTGTCCCGAGACAGCCGGGCCGTGATGGCTTTCTTGATGCTGCTGCTGCTGCTGTTAAGGCTGCCGCCCCTCGGCCCCACGCCGCCGCCTGCCTTGGTGCCGCTGGGCTGGCTGCTGTTAGACGCCCCGGAAGAGAAACCCTCGTCAGGGTCGTTGATGTTGAAGGAATCTTCCCCGCCGCTCATACCATCAGCGTCTGAACATAAACATGCACGAACATACACAGAAAGAAGCATAATAGACAAACAGAAAAGTGAGCAAGGTCAGACATTGACTGAGGATCTGTTAATGTAAAATCTGACTGTGAACAAAACTTTTAACCCTAATGCTGTAAGTCTGTTGGAGAAAATTTTAACATGCAGCGGCTGTAAACAACTTCCAAAATACTAATAGGCCAATGACTATTCATAGTAAAGTACCAAAATTATGAATCTGATTGGTTGTTGACAGTGATGTAAACAGACCTGCTACAAACTCTGATAAATCCGAGCAATACGATTTTAAATGTTACGAGTGTTGTGCAGAATAAATTAGCAGCCTAAATTAGTAGCCTTCAAACAGGCCAGCAGTAACACTCGCACTCAATAGATCATGCTGCTTCATTAGCTCACTCATTAAACACCAAACAGAGGGACAATTCAATACTGTACACAATGACCTTGAGCTTTGATCATCTGATGTAATTCAGATCGACTAAAATCTGACTAGCTGGTTTGTTTAGGAAAAGTGCGAGTTCAATAACCTGCCTGATGAGCTTGTATTGCAAAATAAGTCATACTCAGAATATAATAAATCAAGAATATAACTGAATGTTAACAATTAATACCTGGTGAGTAAATTGATAGAATTCTAACAGGCACAACAATGACATGAATAAAACTAAACAATGAAACATTTAATATTCCATCTATGACCTCTTTGTTGGACAGCTGAAAGGGAAAAATATGATAAATTAAGTTTGAAAAAAGCATGTTATTGACATACAATATGCAGGGTAAAGCCTGTTAAAGAGAGAGGATCAGCCGTCTGTCTCTGTCATGCATCGTTGGGACAAGCAAAATTGGACGACAGGGAACCACAGGCAGCACCAGAAAAGAAATGGAGAAACAGAGAAGACAAAAGGTCTGGACTGACATGCACATAACATGAGGAGAAGACACATGCTCTCCTGCCCCATCCCTCGTTTCTCCCGCAGCGCCGGCCCACCGGTCACATAGTTGGCTGGCTGGCCTAGACGAGCCCGCCAATCTGTGTAGAGCACTGAGGCGAGTCCATACACCTCATCAGATCAATAGCACTCCAGTTAGAGCTGATAGCCCTCAAGTCTAAGTGGGCAAGTCTGCAAGCCATTGCAGCCAACCCAATCCCAAATGACGAGCTAAAACTCTTAACATGGATGCAATTAACGGATCGTACCAGTGTTCTTACATGTTTCAGCCTTTTGAGTACAATTTGCTTACGTTCGTTTGTGCAATACATGTATGTGCTTTCTAATATATCAGTTTCCAGTCCTTTCAGTACGCCATTTCAGCTGTAGACCATTTAAAAAAAACTCTTCCTTGATGATGCATTCAAGGACGCTCTGACATGCAAAATGTTTAGAGCTGACTGTGAAAAATTATTGCACATGTAAGGTGTGTTTCTAAGAAATTAAACTTTGAACATATGAACATATAAAGGTCCATGTGAAAGGATAATGTGAGTTTTTATAATAAAAAACCAAGGGAGGAAGTGCTACTTGGATCTGGCAGTGATGTAAGCCGGATTAACCAAAGATGCAAGCATCCTTAAAACACAGCAACAGTGAGAGTTGCTAAAACTGTCTCTTTTCGTAATGGCAGAACAAAAAAGTAAAGCTATGAAATAAGCTATGAAAGAGTAGCTAGCTCAAGCACGGTTTGCGTTACGTTTATTTAAGAAAAATGAGGGAAATCAAAAATGTGTGGTGTACTGTGGAAAACGCTTGTGTCGAAAGTAAATGCAATTTGTAGTTAACCGGCTTAAAAATGCAAAAACCACCAGTATGGTCATTTCCAATATCACTGCAATGCAGCTCCAAAATACAAGGACAGAATGTCCAGTAATTGCACAGAAACCTTGAGCGATCAATCTCGTAAATAATTAGCAACTTTAAGGATTTCTTTCGCCACAGCTGCACCGAGTTTAATGAACGATCATGGGAAGAAGACGGGATGGCACAAACACTGACTGTTCAGTCAAGTCAAAAGCTCTGAGTGATGTTTCAAGATTTCAAAACATGTAGCAACCATTGACAGTATGGTAGCAACCACACATGGAAATGGACACACATTCAACAAGACAAAATGGGCCGTATGATAGGTCCTGGCAGTAGAATAGCCTTTGCTGTTTAAAGTGTTGGATTTGTTAACCTTGACAACATTCAGTCTGCTCACTTGGCCTTGTCATTTGAAATGTTAAGTGTTCCAGGGTTTCATGTTTTAGCAGAAGCTTGCCGTAGCGTGCGCATGCATGATGAAGGGCTCGTTCCCACTCACTGAGCTCAGGAAAAGAAACGCAACATGGCAGAACACAACATTAGCATACAATAAAGCTGCTGGACTGAAAAAACAAAATGGAAGGCTTCTTCCTGCAGAATGGCGGCAGCAGATGGGTGCTGCTGGCCTGAGTGACCCTAAACTTGTGGAGCTGTCAAACACTGCGAGGGGCAGTAGAGAAACAAGATGTCGGGTACTCTGTGCCAGTTTTGTTAAAACTGATGTCTGTTTCCTGTTAAAACTACAGAAAAAATGAAACCAATTATCAGACATTGAGAAAGCCCAGAGTAAAAGGTCAAGCTGCAGGCTGGGCACTGAACATGCTCAGTGAGTGACAAGGGCGGCAGTCTAAAGTACGTTGGAGGCATGATGAGGAAAAAAAAGAGAGGATATGACATGATGACATGGCCCATGCAAAATGGCCACTAGCCGCACTTCCTTCAAACCCAGAATAGGCGACTCTTCCACTCTTGTATGAAACGAAAAATAGCAGTGGTCTGGTAGTAGAGGGGTTTGTTGGCTGAGGGTCTTATAGATTGGATGAGTTAGTATACTCTGGGGAAGTGAAGAGGCAGCCAAAATGGGAACGGCAGAGTTAACCCCCTCAAGCTGAGGACGGGTAGGAGGAGGAGGAGGAGAAGGAGGAGGGTTGGGAAGGTACAGATCGAAGAGGCACCTCCTCCTGAGACCCTCTCTGCTCTGAGTGTCCGCCCCTGTCCCCTACCCTCAAATGTGATGGGGGGAATGATGCTGCTGCTGCTGCTGCTGTGGTGGCTGTGAGGCCGCCCTCCTCTCTCCTCATTGGCTGTGGGGTCCCAGGGAGTGTGGTGGTGTTGGTGGTGCTGGGCGAGGCTAGGAGGATTGACGATGAGGCTCAACTCTGCATCAGTTGAGTAGTCAAAACAATCTGGGAGTCAACAACACAGACGGGGAAACGTGTTTCTTTAGTGGCGACAAGCACCAATCGATCCGGGCCTCATCCATCATGGGCACAGCGGGCCTAACAGCTGTCTGTTCAGTCATTCGTAGATTACAAAATATTGAACAAAAAGGAAATGCAATATTTTAAAAATGAACTACCCCATTAATCGCCCATCTCCTGGGTAAAATGGAGTCAGCAGAATCTATGGGCACCATTTTGTCGTGAGTTTTTCTTACAAACCTTAAATCTGACTGGTGACACAAAGCACGCCACACACTTACACTAAATGACAAGACGAGCAAAAAAAAAAAAAAGAGCGATAAGGAGCAGCGAGTGGCACAAGCACTGCAACACAGACACTATATGACCAAAGTTACATACAATAACTGACAGGAAACACCATTTGGATGATGCTAATGGTGTGACTGGTTTACACAGAAACGGATTTCCTTCTCGCTGCTAAGAACAAACACCAGAAAAGTTATTCTCTCACCAAAGAGTTCCTTCTTGTGGCTTTTCACTGATCGAAAAAGAAAGTTCATAAGTTTAAATCATATGTGAAGACGGCCCCTTGTCCAACCTACGCTAGGGTGCTAAGTTAATAACAAGGATGATTTAAAAAAAACAAAACAACAAACAGTATTGTAATGGATCTACTGAGATCTCTCCTGTACCGAGGCCTGATTCACTTTTCTGTGTGCTGAAGCCTTGATGGCATGTTTTCCTGTTTCCTGTCTTCCGACTGCAGTCTTACCCCCTCTCTTCCAGCGGTGGCGTCGTATGGAAGCAGTGGTGATGGCTGAGATGGAGATGCGGCTAATTGTGGGTGTCACCTCCACCTGGAGCACCTTGCGCCCCCGTGGCTCATCGGGAGCGCTATCTGGCAGAGAGTTCTTCATAGCGTTTCCCAGCTGGAGATGACACATACACAGATGCAGATCAATAAGCAGTTAAATGATTAAAAAACAGGATTATAAGCCAGATTTGGCAATCATCTATGCTTGTGGTGATTTCTGTGAATCGTGGCATATCAAGAGCATTATTTGAATAGTGTTTTTTTATTTGACTTCAGTTGAACTGATATGATTTACGCCTTGCACACAGTGCCGTTGGTCTTACCAGGAGAGGCTGGGAGTAAAGCTCCAGCTGGGCTCTGTACAGAATGTCCTCCAGAGCTTCCCGCCCCATCTCCCACTCTCCATTGTATCTACACATCACAACACAAAACAGAAATGCATGCACACCAGCATTTAACAAAGTCATGTTGTGGACCTATTTGAGTAAATAGGAGTGTCTGACAAGATGCCTTGATGTCTGAGTCACATCCTCCTGAACTATTATTAGTTATTTAGTAATGCCTGCAGCTACAGCGAGGGAGGGGAGGAGAAATACAGAGTGATTATACCTCTCTATCACACTATTGTCTGATTGACCTGTGATTTACCTTTTTTTCTTGAAACTACAAAAAAAGTAAACACATACATTTGGGAATGTGTGAAATCACAAAAATACCACGGTTTAAAAATGCATTACAAAAAACCTTGTCACGTCCTTCATATCTGGTAATAATGAAACTATTAACATTATGGGCATACAATAAGTCATCACCCCCACCAATCACGACTAGATTATTATAAAATACTGCAAATCAATAAGGATTACCAGTTTGTCCACAACTGTACAGCCAGATTAAACTAGAATTGTGAAGTTATAAATAACAGTGGTGAACAGTGATAAGAATAGAGCTAGGTAATATGACCACAAAATAATGTCACAAAAATTTCAAACACTGATACAAAAGCTAAAATACTAGCTTACATAATACATAAGTACTATTGGAGCTCTCTGAGAAGTCTGCTTTGTAAGATTAAGTCTTAAAAGCTCAAATTTTGCATGCTGCTTCATTAATGAGTTAGACGTAGAACAAAAGTGAGACAGGGCTGAAGTGAACACTGGGAGACCACTGGTGTAGTGATTTATGGGACTGCTTCCAAAGCACCTGGAGAAGATGAGCAACCACTGCACACACAAACAGGAGGGATGTAAGTGCTGGTATAGGAAAATGTTTTGGGTTAATCACCTGGCCCTTTACTAAAGATGAGGGACTGCCTTTATCTCTGCATAAGGTAATGCCACAACCCCCGAATTCAATCAAGAGGGATTAAAGGAACAGCAGCAATACATAAATACATTAAAAAACAAAGAAGATGAAGAAGAAGAAGAAGAAGAAGTGCACAGCTGAACTCTCTTTGATCCGGTTGCACACATGCAACAACAGCCAGGGATAAATTTGTGGGGTTCCCGTTAGACTTGAGATGAAAAGAATGGATTGAATGGGCAGGTAAAAACAGACTCTGATGTTTTGAAGGCTGGAAAATCAGTCCAGAATAAATTTGAGACAAAGACAGGCATGTGTCTATTTGCTCCACCCCTCTCTCGCTCTCTCTCTCTCTTCATGTGGTATTACAGTGCTGTAGCATTAGCAGACATATTAACCTAAATCCCAGAGTGCCCTCAGCGAGTGCCAAGGTCTCTCTGCATGCGTCGAGCTGTGTATTCATGTTTATCTGCCCTTCACGTGCGCTCGCTCGGGCCAAGGGTGAATGTGAGAGCTCAGGCTGGTATAGACGTGACCTATGGTAGGGATGACTAACAGTCTGGGTTTTTTCCCCAACGGCACCGAGTGCTCCAATCTCCTGACTTGCTGCTGTGCACCCTCGTGGGGTGATGAGGTAGAATGCTTACTCGTTCTCTCCTCGCCACACCATCCACAACAGCGGTGATTTTTCAGTCACTACCATATCAGGGGATCCATCTCTGAGGAGGAACTATCATCGAGGAGACGTAATCAGCTTTGCAACGACTGTCCTCGTAGGGGATGAAATCACCTGCTCCCACAATGCACTGCCGATGTAATCAGTCTGTACAGTGGGGAGCTTCTGTCCTTGGTGGAGTGTGAGCATATGCCGTTCTGAGATTTTCTGCAGTAGCTCACAGCAAACTAGAAGAGAGACTGCCCTCATTAGCGATGTCCCGCAGAGGCACCACAACAAAAATGAGAAACACTGAGTTATGTCGCTCATAAAAAGAACTTTGTACATGATATCAGTAGTGATATCAGTTAAGGTGAGGAACAAGCATGAGATAATCTTCCTCCCAATTATCTCATATCTATTACTTAATTTCCTCAATGATCTTCCAATAAAGAGTGGTGATATGAAGTAGCCTGGATAAAAAGCCACTTAAAGCTGCTATTATCAGTAATCAGGTTTTGTACTCTTTTCTTAGGAAGTCCCTTTCCAGGACTTTTCCAGTGAATGTATTTATCAACCACAACAACAAATCTAAATTTGATCATTAATAGGCTGTCAGATGTAAATATGACTGACTACAGTATTTCTTATACGTTATCAGTCCTTATCTACAGCCAGTGTTTGGTTTGTCCGTTCTGTGCTACTGTAGAAACAAGGCAGTTCAACATGGTCGTTGACTCACGGAAAGGCGACGCACGGCTCCATTCTAAGGGTACGAAACACCAACCACTTCCTATAATTCACGGGTGATTATCATCACTACTGCAAAACATACATTATATTCCATTTTTGCCAACAGATCCTCCTAAATGTTACACACTGGACCTTTAATCAATTGGAAAAAAAGTCTCTAAATTTCCAGATTTTCCAGTACACATATGAACCGTGTTTTATAACAATGTATAAAATGACAATGCTTTACAGTCAAATCATCACCAGAATCTGCAGCTCCACTCAGCTTTATAGAGAGTTTCAGCACATTGTTTAGCACCTCTACTGCTTGGTTCATTCTAATAGCTTTATTTTTGGCCGCAGCAGGCAGCTGTTTTCTGAGAAAAAGCTCTAAAAAACCCCTTTACACTACCTGCTCAGCTTTAAAAAACAGGCAGACACAGTTAGCAACTAGCTGGTGAACACAGTTTAGCATTTAGCAGCTAAAGAGACATATATTTCCCTGATAGAGATTGATAGAGATAAAAACCAGTGTGAATATTATATATTATATTATAAACTTATATTTGCCAGGTGGCCACAAACTACTTTAAAGATACATACATGGCGTGATAAACAGCAGTCAGCATCTGCACCATGAACTCGGGATCCAGCAGCACACGGTTGCAAGGTTCCCTCCAAAGCTTCTGCTGCTGCCGGGGGAAGCCACATACACACAACCTGAGGAGGGAAAACACGCATACACAGTCCCATAAGTACGGTGACTTATGTCATACTGCATCATGCAACAACAAAGAGAGGTGGTTTAGGAAGGAACAGCAAGATTTTTAAATGAGAAGTTCCCTCTAACTGCTGCAGGAAGTAGCATAGATCAAATGAGAACAACTACAAGGGAACTTCAGTCGCTTACTAAGTAAACTACACAAAGAGGAAACACATCAAACGGTGAGTAAAGAGAGAAGAAACTTTAATGATTTTACACCTGTAGAGGTCAGGCAAGGTTAGAGGACGGGTTGTTTGGGGTCTACACAGTGAGCATTGCTCTCATGCTCTGAAATCTTCACAGTAACAGTTTGCCATCTGTCTAGACTGACTTTGCTTCGGGCGTTGGTCTGTCTGCTCACTCACAGTAGGGAAGTCTTAATATCCTGAATCGTCTGCACAATGTGGTGGAACCATCACTGGGCGGCGGCTCCACTACAGAGCTTCATACTGTGAATTCCACATTGATCCTTTGTCCTAACTCCGGGGCATCTAAGTGTTTCCAAGACAGACGGACTCAGATAGGTACCCATCAGTGATGCTTTCATTTGGCCAATCACTGACAACTGAGCCCTAATGAAATTGTACTTATCAAATCCTCCTGCAACGAGGACAGTCAGTATCAGGGTCAGCGTATGGCTACAGGGCAGAAGAGGTGATTTAGTGCAAGAAATGGAGGTAGAAGAGGAGAGGGAGATCACTAATTGGATACAGAAAAGACAGAACTGACGACACACATGCTTTACACATGTTTTCCTCACCGTGAGCTCATCCTGCAGACTGACTGATAGGACGACAGGGGCATGTAGACCACAGCAGAGTTGTAGCAGAGCATAAGGAAACACAGCACTTCAAACCTGCAACCACAAAACAGTCAAGCACTGTAATACACAGTCTTATTAGGGCCAAATTAACTCAGTCAAAACACCAAGAATGATATAATATAAAAACATTTAATAAATATCAGTTTTAATCTGATTTCAGCTAAATCTCACTTCGTCTATTTTTCTGTGACACTTTTACTGTAGACAATTATGCAGATTTGCTCAAGCAATTTCTTAACAGTGAAATGTAAAATAGTCTGCTAGCTTTGTTCGCTATTAGCTAATGTATCATGTGTTGATGCACAGCTTAATATTCTGAAGTAAACACCTTTAAACTTTCAATACAAACCATGTCAGTGGTGTAGAGTCAGGTCAAATGCAGAATGCATGACACTGTAGTTTACATTTAGTTTATTGGTTTAGTTTAGTTTCTGTTATATTTTAATGTAGTAAGATTATGTTTGTTTTTGTCTTTATTACGGAGATAAATTAACATGTTAGATGCGCAGGTTACCCATAACACCCTTCTTTGTGACAACAGTACAAGTGCAACAATGTGCCTTTTTTAAATCCATGAGAGGCCATATCTGTTTAAATGTGATGTGAATTACTGGCCCATATCTAATTTGCACTTAACACAGCAGTGTAACAGTCAACAGATTGTATAGAGCCATCAATAATCCACTTGCAGCAGAAAAACTGAATTGAAACAAGTGTTTAAAGGCAAAAGAACATATTACATTTGAGTTGAAGTAATTTAAGTAAATCATCTCTTTGACAGATTGCAGATGCTTGAGAACAGTGAATTTTATTTTAATGTTCCATTTGCACATTACAGTTACAGTCTGATTACGATGAAAGGATAAACAGTGGTATTTAAATGAAAGAAGAACTATCCTTTTGAAATGATTCCTTTTTTTTTTTTAATATCAGTAAAAATCTCAATATTGTGCATCCCTATTTGCTGCATTTGTGTTTTGGAGTGTGTGTTGATGGAGGACAACCAGGAGGAGGACCTCGGGTGTAAAGGCCATAATTGACTCTGTGCGCAGGGGGAGGTAAATGGCCTTGCTGTATATCATCAGTCAGAGTGAGCTGGCACCTCTCAGGAGCTTTGGGCTTTCTCCTCATAAACACTATCTCAGGCCCGGCCACGCAAATGGATTTCCAGATAAGCTACGAGGCTTGGCCCTGCTGAAATCCATTGAGTGTATTTATGATGCTGTGTTCATCATAGCCCACGCTGCTCAGGACAACACGTAGGTTGACCAGTGTTATCTCTGCATGCCCTTAAATTATCAGTTCTGATACCTCAGATGTGTGTCCGTCTCTGTGCATGTGTCACTGCAGACAAAGACACACACAAAGTGCAACTCTGCTCATTTCGGTGCGGTGGAGGACCATTTTCTGGCAGGATTCCAGCACGCTTCATTACTATGCTAAAATTATCATTCATCCACAGCAGCAGAGAAAATGTGAGAGCCAAAAAAGCTTTCAGGCCTGCTGAGTCTGTCCAGAGGAGGCTGAATGAGAGACGAGGGGTTACGCTCTGATCATCCTAAAAGGTCTTTTTCATCTTACGGTGAAAGACGAGATGGGAGGTAGAAGAAATTGTTTTGTCATAAAAAAAAAAGTAAATAAATAAATGAATAAGAGAGCGTGACATCCATAGGGTGATGCCACCTGTGTTTACTGAAGCTGAACAGCCTCCAGCGCTGCCATTTCACTGAATAAAAAAAAAGCGACAAAAATGTTTCACCCCTCTGATAACTCATTCAGTAAGCTAGACCCTTAGCACAATGTCTCTAAACTGCTGCAATTTAATCTCTTTTGTGATTGCCGCGTCTCGAATTATTCCCTCCTTGGCGACAGCTGGTGGAGTCAAGGCTGTACCTGTTCTGAGCTGTGAAGGTCTCTCTCTGAGGATGGAGGCCACTGTACACCACTCTGATCAGATCATGTTGACAAAGAGCCCCCTCTGTCAATGCCATAGATCCCAGGCTAGAAGGCTGCACACACAAAAGAAAAACGGTCAATTAAACACACCCCCCCATGTTGGCTTTTGCTACATGCGAGTAAACTGGCAGTGAGGATGTTGCGAACAGGCTGCAGTGTCCTTCAAATTGTTGATTGACAAACTGGGGCATTTGCTGTGCTCAGATGGAAAACTGCTGTGATTAGTGGTCATATTTTATTAGAGCGGAATGATATTTCGACTGGACCTCTGCCAAACTCTCAGTTAACTCTAAGTCAAGGTGTTATTTCACACATTAAATGACATACCTTTAATGAGAAAATGATAAACCGATCGTGGAACGAGATCTGTCAAGATCTCAGCGGCTTACTTCCTCTGCTAAAGAATTTCCTGGGGAAACCTGCAGACATCCCACCCACTGTATGTAAGCGACCCACTCACTGTAAGAAAGGTATGTATGTCTCTCTGAAGGAGAGTCAATCCAGAACAGACAGACATTTTCTTAACAATAAGCAAATTAATCTTACATCTCTTTATTTCATGAGTCAAATAGACATAGATTAAGTGGCACAGGTGATGACTGGAAAAGAGAACCAACGACTGAGTGGAATTAAAATATACGTAAGTGAGAATATATCACAAGGCCACTTCATCATGATGGTGTGCAGAGCAAAAGTCACCCCTAAATTGAATTGATATTCTGTCCTAAGTATCTTAGGCGATTCTGAGCAGATGCGGAGGAGAGGACAGATTAATTCAAAAAGAGAGACTGGAGTGTATGCTAATGCTGGAGGCCTGGGGATAAGGCCATGTGATGTGCGGAGCGGTACTTTAGCCTACGAAGCTTGTTGTGATTCACGCACACATTCACACGCACACATTCACACTCACACACCCACCCCCCTCCACCCCGCCTCCATGCTTTCTTCATTCGCACAGCATGAAGGAAAGAGCCTCTCAAGCTTGTAATTACAGCGATAAATCGCCCTCAGCACACGCCACACACTGTAGTCTCATCAACACTCACTGACACACACATACTAGCACCCACTGAGGGCCATCATATTGTATGAAAATATACGGCACATGCTTGCGCTCTGCTTTTGGTAGCAGATATAAAGTCTAAAAGAACTGGCCAACAGCTTTTTTTCTGCCCTCCTTAAATGGTCCTAGGTCAGCATGTCCTGTTAAACACCTTTCTAATGAATTCCAGCTCAACACAATAGTCAATACTGTGCTCTGTTTTAGCAGGTCAGAAGTTGAGAGGTTGCACAAACACAACAAGACAGAGAAAATGAGTCAAGAAGTAAGTAAAAGGATTGAAAACCAAAGTTAAGAGCCACCTCATCAAAACACCAACAGAAAGGTGCAAATTGTTAGGATTTATTACTGGGTAGTTAAAATTTTGACTTGTAGAAAACACAGAATAAGAAAGGTGGCTCTTGCAGAGAGGGAATTAAGGTGTTAGTATGCTCAAATCAAAATGGCAACACTTGAAGGCGCAGTGAAAAGCCGACCTTCATAGAGAAGGGCGCAATACATCAGAAAATCTTTCCTTGCAGACATTCACAGTGACATAGTGACAGAAGTAACTGTGTGAAAAGCCCCCAGTTCTGACTTCAGAAGCATGCGGCGACCCTAACACATACAGATGGATAAGCCCTGGAGGTGACATTAATGAAAATGGACACTGAGGAGGTGTCATCTTCCAAATAGCCACTTAAATAACTCTAAGAGGCAAAGACAGAGAGGAGGAGACAGAAGCAGTAAAAGAGATTAAAAAAAGAGGGATAGGTAGATAGGTACAACGAGAATGAGGGTGTGGTGAAAAAGCCTTAAAAACATTGATTAATAGAACAGACAGGAGCCCCACCTCATGATATACTGATGGTTTGGACAGAGAGGGGATTGTGAAGGACAGGAGCTTGCTGTTGCCGTCTTTGTCCACGATCTCCTGCAAAACCAAAGAAGAGACAGAAAAAGCTGTGTCATTAAACTGATTAGAAATCATACTTTTACCTGCAGAACTTAACCCAGTTGAGCCTTTTCTCTGCTGACTGGGGGAAAGCATTTAGCAGCGTACGGTTAACAACTGTCCCTCTAACGCTGTTGAGCTGGTATAAGACCATTCTACTGGTACATGTTATTGACTCTGACAGATTAAATGTCACTGCCAGCAACCTCACCACTCAATTCCAATTTCACACTGTGATACATAACACACAGATTAATGCGTCCCTGAAAATGATGCCATCTTTAAAAGTAATGCCTGATTATCTGCACCAGTCACAATCGCAGTCGAAATGATAATGAAGTACTCGCACACCGACGTAGAGCTGAGCCTATTTTCATTCGGCAGAAAGCACTTGTTATTCTTACTTTACTTTATAAACCAATTACGTGCAGCTGAGGAGGATTCAAGTGGTGTGTAAGAGTTATCAAAGCAATTGTTTTTACTACATGTGAGCATAGCAGGCATTGTTAATGGATTGGGAGATGTGTTTTCGGCAAGTGCATAGCATTCCTCGGTGTTATCGGTATACTTTACGGCGGGTGTGGAAGAACTTTTGTCAAATCATTAAATATGGATGAATGTGCTTTGCAATTGAATGTTCCCCCACATGTGCAGATCAAAGTGGTCAGATTTTCTGGTTGTGTGGAGCTCCTGCAAGTCAACCAATGCAAAACAAAACAACAGACAATCATCCAAGCATCCATAATCTAAATTTTGGAATGTGGCACCAAAAAGGCTTTTATCCCTTTTATCTCTCATTCTGCCCGAGTGTACTGTTGGTTCAGGCCTCGTCCTGCCCTTTACTGGCTAGCAGTACATCTCTGAATATCTGATGGGACTGCTGAGAGCATAAGCTGTTAATCAGAGCTCAGTCGTCAGGGACCATAGGCGTGAGGTCTATGAGCATGTACAGTACGTGTGCGTGTGTATGTAGTGGTACAGCGAGAGGATTAAATTATGCATGGATATACCTTTAGCCGTGCAGGGCTGACATGGAGCTCTTTCTATTGATGTCTCTAGCTCTTAGTCCATTTCCCCAAGGGTGTTTCCTGGTGATGCAATCCATCCAGGGTCTATCCATTAACTGGGGTTTTCCCTGCAGATCTTTAATGTCAACAGACTTACAGCCTCACTAACGTACCATCTGTATTATATCTAAAAGAAAACCAACTATTTATAACTATCAACGTTTTTTTTTTACCCATTAACAGTGTGAAACAAAGAGCCATTCATAGCGATCTTTACACTGTTTTTATCTACCTATATTCATCCATGTTGACCAGTAACACACTAACTTTTGTTCTAAAAGTATGATACTGAGGCTATAAATCACTTATAAGTAGAATGAATTGTAGGGAGAGTTAAGAGTTGGGGACAAAACAAGGCCTTTCTTTGTCAACTACAGCGCCAATTATCACATCATGGGTTTGAAGAGTTAAGTTAAACTGCAGGAATTTCCCATCCCTGCTGGCCATTTATGACCATGATGATGGTGATGATGATAATAATGTCAGGGTCAGTGACAGGGCAACATCCCTCAAGCTGTAGGGATTCTCTAAAGGATACTTTGCCTAGTTGATGTTTCCAGCCACTGTTTCTTGAGTCACCCTGGCACACATCTGCACTCTAATCCTTGCCTCTGTTTTACGTCACAGCTCCTCTTCTGCAGCCTTTTTGAGGTAGCTATTTTGCATCTCTCTAAGGAATGATACTAAAGATGCAAAATGGCACACAAATATATATATATATATATATATATATCTATATCTCACAGCTAGCATTGCCTTTACCCCTTCACAACCCGCTATACCCACGAGGACCAACACCTACCAGGTTATAGATGCCCAGGAGGAGGGCCTCGATGCAGCCATTGCTCTGGCGATCCCTGCTGGCCGTGACGCGCAGATATACCCACACCAGCTCAGGCAAGAACTGCAGGGTGAAGCGGCGCAGACGGTCTTCAGAGCTCCGGTAAAGCTCGAACAGTTGGTGGCACACAGGCTCCAGTAACTGTAATGGAGAGTGGGGGCATTAATAAATGCTAATAAGTACAAGTCTGAGACCCCAGTGGAAATATGACAATATGACTGACGGGCTTATAATGAAAACTGGATATGGAAAAAAGAAAAAGGCATCTCTACCATTATTAGACTGACAGTCCAGAAAAATAATTACCACCTTCTTCAAGCTGTGATTATCATTATTTTTGAACAAGTAAAAACATCAATATAATGATATAATGTCACAAAGAAATTTGTAAGGTCATGTTAAATGAAATGGTCTGCCTTATTTCAAATTCATCAGATTAACATGGTCTGTGGTGACAGTGGTGAAGTATAGGATGAGGTGGAGGAGGAGATATGACTCTCCATCTCAGCAACATGAATGAATGTCATCCTGACTATAACACGGAGGGACGGACAGATGGAGGGAAAGTTCTCCGGCCGGTCAATAGTGGGAGGTGTGTAGGAGCAGAGGGGATAAATCACTACAATGGAAGTCTGGTCAGATGTAGTCTCAAGGGGGCCAGCTGAGCCAATGTGTTTATACTGTCCAGGGGTCAGTGAAGTGAGTGCCCACACAGCATTACTGTGTAAGTGTGCATGTGTGTGGTGGACTGTGGCTGACCCTGAAATAAGAAGCAACTCATTAATGAACTTGGCTAGGCATTTGGCCCTTCATGTCATCAGCAAAAAACACTCACACACGCAATAGTCAAGCACACTTCGCACCCTCTCTCTCTGTCTCTCTCTCACACACACACACACACACACACACACACTATCTGTCGCTCTCCTGGATCGCTAGTCCAATCATTAATGAGACTGTGCCGCCAAATTGACAACACTAATGGAATTTAGATCCATCCGTGGTTGCTTGACACCCAAGTTTGACCATGAAAGAGGTGGGGGAAGGGGAAGAGGGGAAAGAGAATTA